>NC_140999.1:194940451-194990451 GCF_052327205.1 Somniosus microcephalus
GCTTGAGTCCCACAATTCCCTCAGTCTGGACAGTGGGTCAATACCAGCTGCATCAATATTAGCTGCAGATTCCAGAATCCTTGGTATCGTGGGCAAATACACTCGGGATCAGTGGCAGGAGTAAAAGGGAATTTTTCTTGCAAAGGGTTCTTGGATTATGGAATCCATTACCGCTAACTACTATTGGAGCTGAGGTTTTTCACAGCATTTAAGAAGGAATTAGAAGTTATATGAAGAAGCAGAATAAATGCGGAAAGAACATCGGAACAGGAGGAGGCCGTTCAGCCCCTCGAACCTGTTCCATTATTCAATGAGATCATGGCTGATCTGCGACCTAACCCCGTATACCCGCCTTTGGCCCATAAGCACAAGGGATTGGGGGCAAGGTACTGACTTGGATAGAGAACTGGTTGGCAGACAGGAAGCAAAGAGTTGGAATAAATGGGACTTTTTCCGAGTGGCAGGCAGTGACTAGTGGGGTACCGCAGGGATCGGTGCTAGGACCCCAGCTATTCACAATATATATTAATGATCTATTCGAGGGAACTAGATGTAATATCTCCAAGTTTGCAGATGACACAAAGCTGGGTGGGCGTGTGTGTTGTGAGGAGGATGCAGAGAAACTCCAGTATGATTTGGACAGGTTGGGTGATTGGGCAGATGCATGGCGGATGCAGTATAATGTGGATAAATGCGAGGTTATCCACTTTGGTGGCAAAAACAAGAAGGCAGATTATTATCTGAATGGCAATAGATTGGGAGAAGGGGAAGTGCAACGAGACCTGGGTGTCCTTGTGCACCAGTTGCTGAAGGTAAGCATGCAGGTGCAGCAGGCGGTTAAGAAGGCAAATGGTATGTTGGCCTTCGTAGCGAGAGGATTCGAGTACAGGAACAAGGATGTCGTGCTGTAGTTGTACAGGGCCTTGGTGAGACCACACCTTGAGTATTGTGTGCAGTTTTTGTCGCCTTATCTGAGGAAGGGTGTTCTTGCCACGGAGGGAGTGCAGCGAAGATTCACCAGACTGATACCTGGGATGGCAGGAATGACGTATGAGGAGAGATTGGGTCGATTGGGCTTATATTCGCTGGAGTTTAGAAGAATGAGAGGGGATCTCATTGAAACTTATAAAATTCTAACAGGACTGGACAGACTAAATGTAGGAAGAATGTTCCTGATGGCGGGGGATTCCAGAACCAGGGGTCACAGTCTAAGGATAAGGGGTAAGCCATTTAGGACAGAGATGAGGAGGAATTTCTTCACCCCGAGAGTGGTGAACCTGTGGAATTCTCTACCACAGAAGGCAGTTGAGGCCAATTCATTAAATATATTCAAGAAGGAGTTGGATATATTTCTTAAGGCTAAAGGGATCAAGGGGTATGGGGAGAAAGCAGGGACAGGGTACTGAATTTGGATGATCAGCCATGATCTCATTAAATGGCGGAGCAGACTCGAGGGGCTGAATGGCCTACTCCTGCTCCTATCTTCTATGTTTCTATGTTTCTATCCCTTAATACCTTTGATTAATAAAAATCTATCAACCTCAGATTTAAAATTAACAATTGATCGAGCATCAATTGACGTTTTTGAGAGAGTTCCAAACTTCTACCACCCTTTGTGTGTAGAAGTGTTTCCTAACTTCACTCCTTAAAAAAATCTGGCTCTAATTTTTAGACTCTGCCCCCTAGTCCTAGAATCCCCAACCAAAGGAAATAGTTTCTCTCTATCTACCCTATCTGTTCCTCTTAATATCTTGAAAATCACCCCTTAACCGTCTAAATTCTAGGGAATACAACCCTAGTTTGTGTAATCTCTCCTCGTAATCTAACCCTTGAAGTCTGGGTATCATTCTGGTAAACCTACGCTGCACTCCCTCCAAGGACAGTATATCCTTCCTAAGGTGTGGTGCCCACTGCTAGATCCGTGCATCTTGATGTTGTGTGTCCTTCAATAATTAGACAAGAGACTGCAGGGAACAATCAACAGGTGTTTACTGGATGAGGGTTACTCTAAAACTAATTGTACAGATCCCTACTCAGGGTTTATATACAGGTGTGGTCACTGCCGGTACTACAGTATACAGGAGCTGTAAAAAGTAGTTCTCCCCTTAAAGGTACATACACTACAATTCCTCCCCCTTTTAGATTAACAGTACCATAACATTCATTTAACAATTAAATATCAACTAATTACAATTAACACTTTTAACATGCAACATTAACTGAAAATAGTCTATTTATAAATTCAGTCTTTGGGGAGGCTTCCTGATCCTTTCTGGATAGCGCCTTTCCTGAGTGTCTTGCTCTTGGTGCGGAGGCGATTCTGGCCCCGATGCTACTGTTTCTGGGGTAGATGCTACCTGTATGTCGGGTTCATCACCAGGTACGCGAGACATGGGATTGACCCGTTCCTGTGACTCTAGGATCTGGTCAACATGGCGTCTCACAATGTTCTCCCCAACATCCACTGTGTACATTAGTGGCCCCTACCGTGTGCATATCATTCCTGGTTGCCATTTCTCTGTTCGGTAGTCGCGGGCCAAGACTGGTTGCCCTACATTGAAGCTTCTTGTCGGCTTCTCATTGATGTGCTGGAATTGCTTATTCTCAACATCTCTTCGTACATTTGGTCTGAGCAAATCCAGACGAGATCTCAACCTTCGGTTAAAGAACATCATGGCCGGGGTCTGGTTGGTGACTGCATGTGTCGCATTTCTGTAGGCTAACAGGAAATTGTCCACCTTATGCTGCAGTGGAATGTCGTCATCGCACATGGCCCTTACTGCTTTTTTAAAGGTTTGTACGAACCTCTCAGCCAATCCATTTGTGGCCATTTGTGGCTGGATGATACGGGGCGGATGTGTAATGCCTTACCCCATTCCTTTTCATAAATCTTCAAAACTCTTCGGACACAAACTATGGTCCGTTATCAGAGCAAATCTGCACTGGCAAGCCGTTCCTGGCAAATATGGTCCGTAGGACTGCAATAGTTTTCTCCGTGGTGGTGAAGGACATTTTGATCACCTCAGGCCATTTCGAGTGCGCATCCATGGCTATTAAAAACATTGGCCTAGAAATTCAGTTGGGCGCGCCAGCCGTTAGCGCCGTAGGAGGAGTAGATCTCGAGCGCTAGGCGCTTAGCGCCCTGGGCGCAGCGCGATCTGCGCCTCGCCCCAACTTCAGTACACATTTAGCGCCAGCGCAAAGTCTTAGCGCGCGCCCTGCTGCGCGCGCAGATCATGACGTCATTTCCTAGTGCAACGCCCTTTGTGCGCCCCGAACCGGAACTTCACTCGCGCCGGCCCATTGTGCGCCGGGCGGCCCTAGCGACTGTGAAGTGGAACGGTACACAGCCGAGGCGGGCCGCGGGGAGCGCTAATTAAAGGGCACTTACCCTGCACTATAAAGGCCAGCCATTTTGCAGCATTCACTCTTGTGCAACGGTTTTTTGGCGAGAGACCAAGGAGGAGAGCTTACTGGTTTGGACCAACACTAGGACAGGTATTTTTGGCTCAGGCCAGAGCTTAGCAATTATCTTTGCCTTCATTGAGATCTCAGTGTTTGCCAGCATATAATGGGGGCTGCATTGGGTGCCAACGCTGACTTTCAGCCTTATGCCAGAAGGGCTTACAGACGCCGTGAGAGAGTGGCAGCCCTGGCTAGACGCAGAGGGGGCAACAGGCGTCGCCAACTGAGGCCTTACCCACCCAGGGTATACCGCCAGCAGTCCTCCTATCTGACCATGTCTGCCACGAAGTGTGTTAGGAGGCTGCGATTCAGAAGGGAGGTGGTTGCAGACATCTGCCAGCTGCTTCACAGAGATCTGCAGCCACAGCTGATGCGCAGGACGTCTCTGTCGGTGGCAGTGAAGGTGACGGTGGCTCCCAACTTCTATGCCACCGGCTCCTTCCAATCCGCTGCTGGGGACATCGCTAACATCTCCCAGTTCGCCGTGCATTGCTGCATCCGCCAGGTGACCGATGCCCTTTTCAGAAGGAGACATCAATTCATCTCCTTCCCCATGACCCTGGACAAGCAGCAGCAGCGTGCAGTGGGATTTGCAAGAATAGCGGGCTTCCCCATGGTGCAGGGCGCCATTGACTGCACGCATGTGGCTTTGCGGGCACCTCTGGAGCATGCCGAGGATTACCGCAACCGGAAGGGCTACCATTCCCTCAACGTACAGCTGGTGTGTGACCACAGGCAGCGCATCCTAGCTGTCAATGCCCGCTTTCCAGGCAGCAGCCACGATGCCTTTATCCTGCGACAGACAACTGTGGCTGACATGTTGCAGGCACAGCCTCACCCAAGAGGATGGCTTATCGGAGACAAAGGCTATCCTTTGTGTACCTGGCTCATGACCCCGCTCCGCGCGCCCACGACCCCTGCTGAAGAGGCATACAACGAGAGCCATCAAGCGACTAGGAACATCATAGAACAAACAATCGGCGTCCTCA
Source organism: Somniosus microcephalus (assembly GCF_052327205.1). Lineage (NCBI taxonomy): Eukaryota > Metazoa > Chordata > Chondrichthyes > Squaliformes > Somniosidae > Somniosus > Somniosus microcephalus. The sequence goes on from NC_140999.1 coordinate 194,944,906, forward strand.
AGCAACGGTTCCGCTGTCTCGATCGCTCCGGGGGAGCCCTCCAGTATTCGCAGGAGCGAGTCTCCCAATTCGTCGTCGTTTGCTGCATGCTGCACAACCTGGCTATCCGCAGGACTCAGGCACTGCCACCTCACGTTGGACCACCACCTCAGGAGGAGGAGCAGGAGGAGCATGAGGAGGAGGAGGACGAGGAGTACCAGCCCAGGAGGGAGGCAGAAGGTCCAAGGGCCGCCCGTCGGCGGCTTATTGAACGTCACTTCTAGGCCCCCTGTCAGGGAATGGCTTGTGCCAATGAAAGAACATGATTGCAGCCGCTCCGCAAGCCCTCAGCCGGTTAAGGCAACAAACACTTCAAAGATCAAACATGGACAATGTTAATAAATAAAATGCTTTATTGTACAAACTCAGGGCCCTTCCACATGAAAACCAAAAACAGACGAAACACCCAAAAAAACACTCAAACACATTACTCGCTCCCACAACCTGGAGAGGATTAACAAAACAGTGCAACTAAAATGGCCGTCATCCTCGGCCTTCGTAAAAAACAAACATCACATCCTCGGCCTTCAAAAAACAAACATCCAATTCTCGGCCTTCAAAAAGCAAACATCCAATTCTCGGCCTCAAAAAACAAACACAACTGGCCACACATTCGACTATTTGTCCCGCTAGGGCGATGCCTTGGCCATCTTTGTGTGGCCCCTGCCCGCCCTGCTGCTCCTCCTCAAAGTAAGGCCATTGGCTGCTGCAAGGCTGGGGGCAGGCTCCTGAGGGGCACATGTCGTGACGGCAGATGCCCTTGGGGGCCGGCCTAGTCGAGGTCTGGCCGTCGAGCGGGCGGCTGTTGAATGCTGCAGCTGTGGCTGGCCAGCATCAGTCGCTGCAGCAGCTCCTGGCAGCTCCACTGGGGGAGTGGCAGTGGTGGCTGGAGGAATGGGGGCAAGCTGGCGGATGGCAGGCGCTCGCTGGTCGCCTGAGACACTGGCACTCGCCCGGGCCAGCACTGCAGCATGCGCACCAATCTGCCGAGGAACAGACCGCTGTGCTGCTGCAGCGCGCCGGGTGCCCTGGCGATGCCTGGCTGACACAGCGAGTGTGGCAGCAGTGAGTGCCCGTGTTGACCTGTTCACTGACCGCATCAGAGCACCCAGTGACTGCACGGCACCACTGATCAGCTGCCCACTCGCTGCCTGAGCTGCCCCGAATGCCGCCCGACTCGCTGCCTGATCTGCCCCGAATGCCGCCCGACTCGCTGCCTGCTCTGCCCCGAATGCTGCCCGACTCGCTGCCTGCTCTGCCCCAAATTCCGCCAAACTGATGGCCTGTGAGGCCCCGACGTCGGTCACACTCTGAAAGAGGGACTCGATGGCCTCAGGCAACCGTGCCACTACCCCCATGAGCTCCGTGTGCCGGCGCTCCGAGTCCGCGGACAAGTCCTCGAGGCGTCCCATCTCCTCGGCGAAGACCATCTCCGGACTGGAGGCCGGACTCTCCCTCTGGGGAGAAGGCCGCCGAGCTGGCCGACCCTTCCTGCGTTGCTGGACGCCGCTGGGCCCAGCAATTGGACTCCCCTCCGACCCTTCCCCCCCCTGGGGAGAAGGCCGCCAAGCTGGCCGACCCTTCCTGCGTTGCTGGACGCCGCTGGGCCCAGCAATTGGACTCCCCTCCGACCCTTCCCCCCTCTGGGGAGAAGGCCGCTGAGCTTCCACCCCCCTCCCGCGTTTCTGCAGGCCGCAGGTCCCATGAGCTCCCCTCCCCTCCGACACTTCCGCCACGCTCCCCTCCAGGGAAGACGTGTCCCCTACATTCGCATGGGTTGCCGCGGCTGAGGGTTCCCCTGATGGGCCGCCTTCCTCTTGCTCCTCCTCCTCCTCCTCTTCTGATGGGCTGTCACTGGCAAGTTCAGGGACCTCCTCCTCACCATCTGAAAGCAGGAAGGCACAAGAGTAGCTTTAGAGTGAGGAGAGGGCGTCAGCGAGGGATGCATGAGTGGTGGCATTCAGCGCATTGGTCGGACAGTGGCAAAGGATGTAGATCTGATGCGCAAGTGGGACGAGAGAGGTCCAAAAGGTGATGTCCTTACCATTGGTGCCCAGAACAGGGTCAGCATCTCCACATGCAACGGGGCCAATCACCCGGCCACCCATGATGCGCTCCACGCGATGTTGCAGCTCGGTGAGCGGCTGGATCTGGGGTCGGCCTCCCCCGGTCGCAGTCCGGCTCTTCTTATTATTGGCCAGCTTGGCCTGCAAGAGAAAGGACGGCCTCTAAGTACAGTGTGTAGCCCTGATCTTGTGTGCACTGCCTCCCATGGTGGAATAGCCTGGCCAGTGTGTCGCCCTGATCTTGTGTGCACTGCCTCCCATGGTGGAATAGCCAGTACAGTGTGTAGCCCTGATCTTGTGTGCACTGCCTCCCATGGTGGAATAGCCTGGCCAGTGTGTCGCCCTGATCTTGTGTGCACTGCCTCCCATGGTGGAATAGCTTGGCCAGTGTGTTAAGTGCAGAATGTGCAATTGATGTTCATGCCTGTCCCATAGCTGCTGCATGAGGGCTGGCCATTAGGGCTTTCAGGTCCCTTTGCCCATAATGTGAGGTGCACATGCAAGGATGAGGAGGTCACTGGAAAGGGTACTCACCCTGACAATCCGAGTGAGGTCATTAAACTTTTTGCGGCATTGGACACCGCTCCTGGGGACCTCGCTGTTGGCTGACACCTTGCTGGCGACATGTCTCCAGGCGCTCCGGTAGACGCGGCCCGGCGCCTTCCTGCCATTGTCCGGGTACAAAATATGGCGCCTCTTCTCCACAGCACCAACCAGCACACTCAGATCAAGCTCTGAGAAGCGCTGCGCTCGTTCACGGGCCTTCTGCATGGCTTCAGGCGCTATTTGGGTCCAGCAGCAGTGTTCAGGCCTAGCTGGAGGGCTCCACTATCCAGGGCGTGGCAGCAGACCAAGTCGACCCTTCCCCCTTAAGAGCTGGCCGGCGCCAGGGTGTCTGCTGTCAATCACGAGATGGCCACACCTGCGCTGCGCCCGGCCTCGGCGCTCTCGCTCAGCACCTCCGGCTTAGCGCCTAAAGAGAGGCGTGCAGCGCCAGTTTTAGCGCTCGAGCAAACTCTTAGGGCGAAGCTAATGAATATCGGAGAAGTGGCCTCAATTTTGCGCCGGGCGCAAACTTTAGCGGCCGCCCGACTTTACCGCCCCAAAAGTGGCTACAATGAATTTCTAGGCCATTGAGTCCATGAATGGACCAGCAAAATCAATATGCACCCGTTGCCATGGAGATGAGAGCCACTCCCATGGGTGTAGAGGGGCATGTGGTGGTGCATTTTGGACCTTCTGGCATCCTGAGCAGCTCTTTGTCAGGTCCTCGATTTGCTGATCGATCCCTGGCCACCACACATAAGCCCTAGCAAGGCTTTTCATTTTCACCCCTCCCAGATGGCCTTCGTGAAGCTCATTGAGCACTCTCTCCCTTAACTTGGGTGGAATTACCACTCGGGATCCACACATCAAGGTCCCCTGGCACACTGACAGCTGTTCTCTTCTGGATGAGAATGCTGGCAACAGTGAGTCGCCATGTGTTGGCCATCCCTTCACCGTCAAGTCATATACCCGAGACAGTGTTGGGTCATTTCGGGTCTCCTTCTCTATGTCAGCGTTAGTTACTGGCAAGCGTTCAATTATAGTCGAATAAAATATTTCGACAGGGTCCACTGCTGGTGCTTCCTCCGCAGTAGGCAGTGGCAGGCGTGATAGCCCATCAGCGTTTCCATGCTGTTTCGTGCCCTTATACTCGATTTCATATTGGTTCGCCCCTAGAAAAAGGGACCATCTTTGTAGTCGTTGCGCAGTCATCACCGGAACGCCCTTCTTTGGATTAAAGATGGAGACAAGTGGTTGGTGGTCAGTCAGCAAGGTGAACTTCTGCCCGTGCAGATAGTGGTTGAACTTTTTCACTCCCCACACTAGGCTGAGGGCCTCCCTGTCAATCTGGGCGTAGTTACGCTCGGCTGAGGTTAGTGACCGAGACGCAAAGGCTACTGGCCTCTCTGAGCCGTCCGGGAATTTGTGCGACAGCACCGCTCCAATGCCATAGGGTGATGCATCACATGCCAACCGAATTGGGAGTGCTGGGTTGAAATGAGCCAACACCTCTTTTGATGTGATCAATTCTTTGCACTTCTGGAAAGCTCGTTTACATTCGTCATTCCACTTCCATGGTACCCCCGTTTGCAGTAGGGTGTTCAGTGGGTGTAGTACTGTAGACAAATTCGGCAAGAACTTATGGTAGTAGTTCACCAGCCCGAGGAACGACCTCAGTTGTGACACATTTTCCGGTGCTGGAGCCTTGACTACTGCCTCAATCTTTTCAGGGGACTTATGTAACCCCTCTTCATCAATAACGTGGCCACAATACGAGATCTGCTTCTGGAAAAACTGGCATTTGTGGCGATTAGCTCGGAGCCCATATTCCTTCAATCTAGTGAGCACCTGCTCCAGGTTGGCGAGGTGATCACTGTCATTTTCACCCGTGACCAGGATGTCGTCCAAATAACACTGGGTCCCTGGAATCCCTTGCAGGACTTGATCCATTGCCCTTTGCCAAATAGCCGGAGCTGATGCTACCCCGAACACCAGCCGGTTGTATTGGTAGAGACCTTTATGAGTGTTGATCGTGAGGTACTGCTTCGAGGCTTCTTCTACCTCCATTTGCAGGTACGCCTGGGCCAGATCAATCTTAGTGAAGCGTTTCCCTCCAGATAGCGAGGCGAAAATATCTTCAATCCGCGGAAGCGGATATTGTACAGTGTGAAGGACTGGGTTCACTGTCACCTTAAAGTCCCCACAGATGCGAACCTTCTTTGGTTCCCCAGGCGTATTACTCAACGACCTCTTCATTACAGGAACGATGGGTGTAGCCCACTCGCTCCAGTCCACTTTGGACAGTACTCCTGAACATTCCAAACCTTCCAGCTCTGCTTCGACGGCTGGGCGGATCGCATAAGGTACCGGTCTGGCCTTAAAAAACTTTGGGCTTGCATTTTCCTCTATTTTGATCGTCACTGTTATGCCTTTTAGTGTTCCGAGTCCCTCCTGGAACACTTCTTGTGCATCAGTTAGCATTTTTGACAGTCGTCCAGGTGTGACGTCGTCATCCTTTTTGGCATCTACAGTCAGTGCTTGTATGGAATGCCAATCTAGCTGTATCTTCCGGATCCATTCACGTACTAGTAGTGGTGGTCCTCCATCTGGCAATACATATAGGTCCATTTTTGGTGTTTCCTTGCCGTTATATATAACGTTCACCCTTATTTTTCCTTTGGGGTAGACTTTTTGCCCCGTGTACGTCTTCAAGACAATCTCTGTATCTCTCAAGGGTATATGTGAGAATAGCCGCTTGTAGTCCCTTCGGTTTATGACTATTAGGGCTGATCCTGTGTCCAATTCCATTTTCACTTGGACTCCGGCTATCTTGAGCGTGACCCAGATAGTTTGGTGATCCTCTGTTTTGATCACATTATGTAGTTTCAGACAACCCAGCTCCTTGCTTCCAGAGTCTGTATCACTTTTCTGTTCGTCTGCACTACTCTCCGTCACCTTATGTACCTTCTTGTACTTCTCCTGTGGAGATTTCTTGCTGCTGGTTTTCTTTTCCGACCTGCAGACTCTTGCTATGTGTCCTACTTTTCCACACTGTCTGCACACTTGGTCCTTGAACCAGCAATCCTTATGGTCGTGTGTTGTTCTGCCGCAGCGATAGCACTTCACTGTTCCATATGACATTTCATTTGTGCCATATTCTTGCGGTCTCCGTTGTATCTCTGCCGCGCCCCGTGCTGCTGCTTCGTGTGATACTGCAATGCTGAAAGCCTTGTCCAGCATAAGATCCTTTTCTGATAGAAGCCGTTTCTGGGTTCCTTCAGTTTGAAGCCCACACACAAACTTGTCCCTTAAAGTATCTGCTAGTCCCGTTCCAAATTGGCAGTGTTTCAATAGCTTGCGCAGTTCCGTTAAAAACTCAGCATTACTTTCATCTTTATGCTGGTTCCTTTTGTGAAACTTAAATCTTTCCGCTATCAACAGCGGTGTGGGGTCTAAGTGGTCCTGTAGGATTGACACTATGTTTTCAAAATCCTTTTCCACTGGCTTCTCTGGGGTTACTGGGTTTCGCAGTAAGCCATACATTTTTGCACCCATTGAATTCAACAATACCAGCGCTTTCCTGTCATCTGGCACTTCATTCGCCTTGCAGTACACTTCTATGCGTTCGACATATGTCGTCCAATCTTCGACTTCATTGTCGAACGCTGTGACACTGCCACTCTTTGGCATCCCTGGGTGTGGTTAGACTGGCTGCGGCTCAAAATGGCGTCTCCCACGCTTTCCTTTCTTCCCCGCTGACGCTGCTCGGCCCTTGAACACCGGCTGCGCTCTGCGCGTTTTCCTGCGCGGTTTCCTGCGCGCCTCTCTCTCTCATTGACGCTGCTCGGCCCTTGAACACCGGCTACACTCTGCTCTCTCTCGTTGACGGCGCTCGGTCCTGAACACCGGCGCTCTACCCTCTCTCTTCTCCCGTCGACGCCGCTCGGTCCTGAACACCGGCTGCGCCCTGTGCGCTCTACCCTCTCTCTTCTCCCGTCGACGCTGCTCGGGCTTTTTCTGTGCCATCGGTCAGCTCTAGCCGCCGCTGTCCGGGAAGGGTCTGCGCCGTACCTGTTGCCAGCCCGTTTCGCTGGACCACCGTGACTGGAGAACCAAGCCCAGCTCTCAACAGCCTCCCCTGCGATGCTCTAATCTCCGCTGGATGGCCGACGCCCGTGCTTCTGGACTCAGCCTTCTTCTTTCACTGTTCTCCAGGAGCGAATCCCTGGGAGGTGATGCAGAGTTGCAGGTAGGTTTGAATCTTCTCGTCGCCAATGTTAGATCCGTGTATCTTGATGTTGTGTGTCCTTCAATAATTAGACAAGAGACTGCAGGGAACAATCAACAGTTGTTTACTGGATGAGGGTTACTCTAAAACTAACTGTACAGATCCCTACTCAGGGTTTATATACAGGTGTGGTCACTGCCGGTACTACAGTATACAGGAGCTGTAAAAAGTCGTTCTCCCCTTAAAGGTACATACACTACACCCACAACTGCTCCCAGTGCTCCAGGTGTGGTCTAACCAGGGTTTTGTACAGCTGCAGCATAACTTCTACCCCCCTTGGATTCTAGTCCTCTAGATATAAAGGCCAGTATCCCATTAGCCTTTTTGATTATTTTCTGTACCTGTTCACGACATTTTAATGATCGATGTACCTGGACCCCCAAGTCTCTTTGGACCTCCACTGTTTTTAGCCTTTCACCGTTTAGGAAGTACCCTGTTCTATCCTTTTTAGGACCAAAGTGGATGACCTGACATTTGCCTATATTGAAATCCATTTGCCACAGTTTTGCCCATTCACTTAATCTGTCTGTAATGTATACAACATTGAAGGGACTACTTTGTTTTGCGGATGTACATCCTTAGTTGCGAGCGTATATAACAGACGCGTATCGATTTGTACAGTCAGTGCCGAAGTTCCAGTTAACCAGTAAAGATCACTTGAAGTTACTCTCAGTCTCTGCTGCTTTATTATTTTATGTAGTTGTGGATAGCGGTACAAACACAACACTGTCGATATCCCTGTGTAATTTGATGCTTCCATCCACACTGCCTACAATGCCACCTATCTTTGTGTCATCGGCAAATTTGGATATATGACTTTCTATCCCATCATCTAAGTCATTAATAAATACTGTGAATAGTTGAGGCCCCAACACAGATCCCTGTGGGACACCACTAGTCACCTCCTGCCAATTTGCGTACCTGCCCATTATCCCTATTGCCTGTCTCCTGTCACTCAGCCACTTTCCTAACCAGGTCAATAATTTGCCTTCAACTCTGTGATTGGAGAAATGGGATTAGTTTAGCTTGATGGCCACAATGGCCCCCTTCTCCTTAACTCTAGAATCGTAGAAATGTTGGTGCAGAAGGAGGTCATTCGGGCCATCTTGTCTGTAAATAATGCACTTTGTGTTTATAAAGGTGAAGAGTGTCTTTCCACTTTGCGTCCTGTGTCAGCAGCAAGCTCAGCCGAGTGAGGGGTGATGGAGGTTAGACGTGGGGCACGGCCTCTCCCAGCACATCTTCAGCAATGTGCCTTTTACATCACCGTGCAACATATCCATTTCTCACACCATCTGTCCTCATAGCCTCTCTGAGTGAATGGGCCCATTAGTGCCAATTAGCACCTAATTAGAGCAGTTTTGTGCTGTGGATTGATGTCTGCTAGGGCCCGCACTAAGTCTGCCAGAACTCATTTCACTTGTAACAGCGAGTTACTCACAGCCCATCTGTTTGGGTTGGATTAGGAGCCAAGCCCCAGAGTGTAGAGGTTGTGCCGAGTCACTGCAAGAATCCCACCATCACTTCCTGCAGTGTTTTAAAGCCGCGTGGAACGCATCGATACAGAACGGCTCAGAGGCTGGTGTGCCAGCTCACCACCGTTCCAGACTCAGGGAGGCTCCCAACTAATGGCGGACGGACAATGAACGAAGGTCTGATGTCGCAGCCAATGATTTCGATTGGATTCTACAAATAATTTTAAATGTTACTCCTTCCCGATCACCCCAACGGGAGTTGGGACACAGGACGGTACGTTTAGAGGTTCACCTCACATCCGCTTGTATTATCCGTCTCTTACCATTATTCTCACCCCCTGTGCTCACTGACCTACATTGGCTCCTGCTCTGGTAACACCTCGATTCAAAAATTCTCATCCTTGTTTTCAAATCCCTCCATGGCCTCATCCCTCCCTATCTCTATAACCTCCTCCAACGCTACAACCCTTTGAGATTTCTGCGCTCCTCCCATTCTGGCCTCTTGCACATCTCTGCTTTCCATCGCTCCACCATTGGTGGCCGTGCCTTCAGCTGCCTGGGCCCCCAAGCTCTGGAATTCTCTCCCGAAACCTCTACACCTTGCTACCTCGTTCTCCTCCTTTAAGACGCTCCTTAAAACCGACCTCTTTGACCAAGCTTTTTGTCACCTGTCCTAATATCTCCTTATGTGGCTCAGTGTAAAATTTTGTCTGATAATCCCTCCTGTGAAGCGCCTTGGCACATTTTACTATGTTAAAGGTGCTGTATAAATGCAAGTTGTTGTTGTTCCGATCGCCTTTTCTGGAGACCGATCTCCCCCAGTGAGTGTTCACTGTATTCATGGCTTTCACAGGCTGGGTGCTGATTGGCTGGGTCAGGAACGCTCTACTCTTGGCCTGATAGAACATAGAAACATAGACGATAGGAGCAGGAGTAGGCCATTCGGCCCCTCGAGCCTGCTCCGCCATTCAATGCGATCATGGCTGATCATCCAATTTCAGTACCCGGTCCCTGCCTTCTCCCCATATCCCTGGATCCCTTTAGCCTTAAGAAATATATCCAACTCCTTCTTGAATATATTTAATGAATTGGCTTCTACTGCCTTCTGTGGCAGGGAATTCCACAGGTTCACCACTCTCTGGGTGAAGAAATTCCTCCTCATTTCTGTCCTAAATGGCTTACCCCTTATCCTTAGACTGTGACCCCTGGTTCTGGACTCCCCGACCATCGGGAACATCCTTCCTGCATCTAGTCTGTCCAGTCCTGTCAGAATGTTATAAGTTTCAATGAGATCCCCTCTCATCCTTCTAAACTCCAGCGAGTACAAGCCCAATCGTCCCAATCTCTCCTCATACGTCATTCCTGCCATCCCAGGTATCAGCCTGGTGAATCTTCGCTGAACTCCTTCCATGGCAAGAACATCCTTCCTCAGGTAAGGCGACCAAAACTGCACACAATACTCCAGATGTGGTCTCACCAAAGCCCTGTACAACTGCAGCAAGACATCCTTGTTCCTGTACTCAAACCCTCTCGCTACGAATGCCAACATACCATTTGCCTTCTTAACCGCCTGCTGCACCTGCATGCTTACCTTCAGCGACTGGTGCACAAGGACACCCAGGTCTTGTTGTACTTCTCCTTCTCCCAATCTATTGCCATTCAGATAATAATCTGCCTTCCTGTTTTTGCCACCAAAGTGGATAACCTCACATTTATCCACATTATATTGCATCTGCCATGCTTTTGCCCAATCACCCAACCTGCCCAAATCATCCTGGAGTTTCTCGGCATCCTCCTCACAGCACACACGCCCACCCAGCTTTGTGTTGTATGCAAATTTGGAGATATTACATCTAGTTCCCTTGTCTAGATCATTAATATATATTTTGAATAGCTGGGGTCCAAGGACCGATCCCTGCGGTACCCCAATAGTCACTGCTTGCCACTCGGAAAAAGAGCCGTTTATTCCAACTCTTTGCTTTCTGTCTGCCAACCAGTTCTCTATCCAAGTCAATACCTTGCCCCCAATCCCATGTGCCTTAACTTTACACGCTAATCTCTTATGCAGAACCTTATCAAAAGCCTTCTGAAAGTCCAAATACACCACATCCACTGGTTGTCCCTTATCTATTTTACCAGTTACATCCTCAAAAAATTCCAGTAGATTAGTCAAGCACGATTTACCTTTTGTAAATCCATGTTGACTTTGTCCGATCCTGTCACTGTTTTCCAAATGCTCTGCTCGCCACTAGACTCAGGTATTTCCACGCGCCACTAGACTCAGGTAACTCCGAGTCTTCAATATCTCATACCTCAGACTGAGACCTGAAGTACAAACCCCGCCCAGCACCGCACGGTGATTTCCCAGCCCGCCCAGCACCGCACGGTGATTTCCCAGCCCGCCCAGCACCGCGCGGTGATTTCCCACCACGCCCAGCACCGCACGGTGATTTCCCACCCCGCCCAGCACCGCGCGGTGATTTCCCACCCCGCCCAGCACCGCGCGGTGATTTCCCACCCCGCCCAGCACCGCGCGGTGATTTCCCACCCCGCCCAGCACCGCGCGGTGATTTCCCACCCCGTCCAGCACCGCGCGGTGATTTCCCAGCCCGCCCAGCACCGCGCGGTGATTTCCCAGCCCGCCCAACACCGCACGGTGATTTCCCAGCCCGCCCAGCACCGCACGGTGATTTCCCACCCCGCCCAGCACCGCACGGTGATTTCCCAGCCCGCCCAGCACCGCACGGTGATTTCCCACCCCGCCCAGCACCGCACAGTGATTTCCCACCCCGCCCAGCACCGCACGGTGATTTCCCACCCCGCCCAGCACCGCACGGTGATTTCCCAGCCCGCCCAGCACCGCACGGTGATTTCCCAGCCCGCCCAGCACCGCACGGTGATTTCCCAGCCCGCCCAACACCGCACGGTGATTTCCCAGCCCGCCCAGCACCGCACGGTGATTTCCCAGCCCGCCCAGCACCGCACGGTGATTTCCCAGCCCGCCCAACACCGCACGGTGATTTCCCACCCCGCCCAGCACCGCACGGTGATTTCCCAGCCCGCCCAGCACCACACGGTGATTTCCCAGCCCAGCCAGGCCTCGGAGATTAGGAGGAGCCGGACCCAGTGGGGACTCTGCCCCCCCTTCAGTGAGGAAGGGCAGATCAGAGGGGCCAGTCAGCCTGCCCCACACGGGCTCACCTTCCGTGCTCTCACTCACTGGTGACATTCATAGAATCATAGAGGTTTACAGCACAGAAGAAGGCCATTTGGCCCATCTTGCCCGTGCTGGCCAACAAAGAGCTCTCCAGCCTAATCCCACTTTCCAGCTCTTGGTCCGTAGCCCTGTAGGTTACGGCACGTCACGTGCATATCCAAGTACTTTTTAAATGTGATGAGGGTTTCTGCCTCTACCACCCTTTCAGGCAGTGAGTTCCAGACCCCCACCACCCTCTGGGTGAAGAAATTTCCCCTCAAATCCCCTCTAATCCTTCTACCAATTACTTTAAATCTATGCCCCCCTGGTTATTGACCTCTCTGCTAAGGGAAATAGGTCCTTCCTAGCCACTCTATCTCGGCCCCTCATAATTTTAAACACCTCAATTAAATCTCCCCTCAGCCTCCTCTGTTCCAAAGAAAACAACACCAGCCTATCCAATCTTTTCTAATAGCTAAAATTCTCCAGTCCAGGTAACATCCTCGTAAATTTCCTCTGTATCCACTCTAGTGCCATCCCCATTTACACCTCCTCTAGACCCATCCTTTGTTTCTTTGCTTGTCCCATTACCATCTCCTTTTGTCTCGCACCATCATCCCTTATTCTCTCCTGCCTTCCACCCTATCACAGACCTTCCCTTTTGTTCTTTCCTCTCCGCCCCCCTTTCCCTACCTCTGCACTTGCTTAAAACCTGTTACATCTCTAACCTTTTCCAGTTTTGATGAAAGGTCATCAACCTGGACCTGAAACATTGGCCCAGAAATTCGGGTCCCCACGGGTGACTACGTGCTGTGTACTCACCCGTAGGGCCATCGGAAGTTCCGGTTTCGCACATGCACTGGAAACCGGAACTTCCGTTCTCTTGAAGAAAGGGGTTCGAAGGTCAACCGCGTGCGCCGGAGAGGCAGCGTGTACTGGAACTTCCGCTTTTTTCTCCGTTTTTTCAGTGCGGGTAAGTCCCTAGCAGCTGCGCCTGGAAAAGCAGGCGCAGGGCCGGCTGTTAACAAGGTAAGAGGTGAAGTAAGTAAAATTAAAACATTTTTTCCACAGGTTTATCATTTTAAAATACTTTAAAGAAAGGTAAGTTTATTTTTACCCCCGTTAAAAACTTTAATTATTTTTTTCAAAATTTAAAATTTTTGTTTAAAATAGTTAATTTATGTAATTTATAGTTATTTTAAAAATGTGATGCTTTTTTAAAATTGTATTTGAAGTTTTACTTAGGTTTTAAGGGGCTGATCTCTATTCATAGATTAGACAGGTCTTCCTGTCAAATCTATGAAGGGAGATTCCCTGCCCCGATTGGCTCCCCATGTCCCACCTGATCCCAGGGACGCTGTGAACTAATTTCGCCCCTGGGATACGCAAGCACTGCGCTCCAGCAGCTGGAGGAGGCCCAGGATCGGAATTCTCCACGGGCCCTGAGCATTATGGCAGGCACGCTTCTTCAGTGCAGGTCGGGGGCTTGCGCCCGCGGGAAGCCACCGACCGGAATTTAATTTAAACTCTGTTTCTCTCTCCACAGATGCTGCCTGGCCTGCTGAGTATTTCCAGCATTTTCTGTTTTTATTAAAGGTTTAACTTAAATGTGCGACCAGTGTACCATCATTCACCTAAGGAAGGGAGATCTGTGTTGAAGAGTCCTGATTCGGTACATCAACAGGAACTCTTGCTTTAATATTTTTCTTCAGCCCGCCCGACATTCCACGGATTCCACAGAAACTCAATGTATTAAAACTTACCTCGGCCACTTCTGACCACTCACTGACTCCCATCACAGTTCACCTGTTGGTATCGGCCTCCCGAATATTGAAGTTAAAATGGCGTCACGGTGCTGACGGCGCCAATGATCCACGACTGCTAGATTAGAAAGTCCAGGCTTGCGAGTATCTGTAGGCTTTCAACCAGGGGAGCCTGTTCCTGTTCTCGCGTGATGTCAATACCTGCGCAGTTTGCAGTGGGCATTCAATGGACGGCAGTCAGGAGTGGGAGCCCTGGGTCATTTTCCCTGTCCCATCTACACCAGCCAACAGCCCAGGGCTAATTGGAAGATTCATCGTGCAACATAGGCTCAGATCAGAGTTGATGTGACTGAAATCTCATGTAATATTGTCAGCTTAATACATGGAGCCATTGGAAACTTAGCAAAATAATCATAAAATCCTACAGCACAGGAGGCCATTCAGCCCATCGTGCCTGTGCCTGCTCTTGCCCCACAGCCCTGCAAATTTATCCTCTTCAAGTATTGTGGTAAACCACGTTCACTATCGTATCACTGTTAGTAGTTAGCACTGTTCACCACTGTTCGTTATAACTGTATCACTGACCACTATTGTATCACGGTACGAGGTCGCCTCTTGCCACACTGCTATACCTGGGATGACCACCGCCGACTCCGCCTTGGCTCCACCCACCAGGCCAGGTATAAAGGTGAGCGACTGACTGGTATTCCTCCTGCTTGGATCGGATCACCCACGAGAGTGGGCTCTGTTATTTAGTCAATAAAAACCTTTAGTCACCTTCGTAACTCTTCGCCTTTTATTGGAGGAATTGATAGGTATATCAATTTTATTGACTAAATTTAATGATGTCCGACAACGAGTCACAACCGGCGGAGGAGCCACCAGCGCAGCTCCCAGGAGCACAGCCACACCAGCCAGCTTGGCTGCGAGCCCTCAGACCGCCGTACCTGGACCTGAACCCACGAGCAGCAAACTCAGCCGCAGACTTTAAACACTGGCTGGTCTGCTTCGAATCATACCTGAGAGAATCCAGCGTCCCTCAGGCATCCAAACTAAGTGTCCTGCAGGCGCAACTGAGCCCGAGAGTATACACTCTCATCGAGGACATGACTACCTACGAGACCGCCATCAACCTGCTGAAACAGAAGTACCGGACCCCGGTAAACTACATGTACGCTAGGCACCTCCTAAGATCACGGCCGCAACAGCCAGGAGAATCAGTAGCCGAATTCTCACAGGCGCTATATGCACTCGCCAGGAACTGTGACTTTAAATCGGTGTCGGCAGCCGAAAATACTGAAGATAATATCCGCGACGCATTCCTGAAAGGCCTACGGTCCGAGTACTCACGGCAAAGACTGCTGGAAGCTAAAGACCTCAGCATGGAAAAAGCTGAAGCCCTCGCTATCTCCCTGGAAGTGGCCCACCAAGATCAGGAAGCATTCACCAGGTACTGCTCGCGACCCTGGGACTCGGGCCCGACCCCTACCACAGCACCCTTCCCAGCGCCGCCCCCGGGACCTACCTCTGCGTCGGCGTCCCGGACCCGACCGGCCCCGCCACCCCCGGCACCGGCCCCGACATCGGGCATCCGCGATCGGGCCGCCGGCTGTTTTTTTTGTGGCCAGGAGAAGCACCCGAGGTCGCGCTGCCCAGCCAAGAACTCCACATGCAGAACCTGCCTGAAGAAAGGCCACTTCTCCAAGGCCTGCAGGAGCGGATCCTCAGAGGCCAGCAGTGCCGCATGCGAACTATGGGGGCGGCCATCTTCGTTTAGGGCAACTGAGGCCAGCATCCCCACACATGAGTCATGGGGGTGGCCATCTTTGTTTAGGGCAACTGAGGCCAGCATCCCCACACATGAGTCATGGGGCGGCCATCTTTGATTAAGGCAACCGACCCCAATAGTGCCTCATGTGAGCTACGGGGGCAGCCATCTTCTCCGTCATTTTGCCCTACCTCGTGGGAGACGCCATTTTACTCACCACGCCCGACCGCCTCGCCCGCAGATGACAACGACTCGCTCAGCTACACACTAGCTTCCGTCACCCTGGACCAAGCCCGCCCGCACCATCTGTCCAAGTCAATGATGGACATCAAAGTGAACGGCCACGCCGCGACCTGCCTGTTCGACAGCGGAAGCACGGAGAGCTTCATCCACCCAGACACGGTGAGCCACTACTCCCTCTCTGTCCTACCAACGCGCAGCAGAATCTCGATGGCATCGAGGTCCCACGCCACGGACATCAGCGGCTACTGTGTCGTGACCCTGTCGGTTAAGGGCACGGAGTATAAAAACTTTAAACTCCTCGTCCTCCCCCATCTCTGCGCTGCCGTCCTACTAGGGCTGGACTTCCAATCCCACCTCCAAAGCGTAACCCTAGCATACGGTGGACCCCTCCCCCCACTCACAGTCAACAACCAGCAAACGTTAAACCGCCCACCGCGTAACACCTGCAGCCTCTCCACCCTCAAGGTCCCGCCACCCTCTCTGTTTGCTAACCTTACCCCTGACTGCAAACCCGTCGCTACCAAGAGCAGGCGGTATAGCGCCGGGGACAGAGCCTTCATTAGCTCTGAGGTGCGGCGCCTCCTGAAAGAGGGCATTATCGAGGGGAGCAGCAGCCCCTGGCGTGCCCAGGTCGTAGTCGTAAAGACCGGCGATAAAAACCGCCTGGTCATCGACTACAGCCAGACCATAAACAGATATACCCAGCTGGACGCATACCCCCTCCCCCGCATATCTGACATGGTCAATCAGATTGCACAGTATAAAGTATTCTCGACCATCGACCTGAAGTCGGCCTACCACCAACTCCCTATCCACCCTGAGGACCGCCAGTATACCGCCTTCGAGGCGAATGGGCGCCTATACCACTTCCTTAGGGTCCCCTTCGGTGTCACTAATGGGGTCTCGGTCTTCCAAAGGGAGATGGACCAGATGGTTGACCAGAACGAACTGCAGGCTACATTCCCCTACCTAGATAACGTCACTATCTGCGGCCGCGACCGGCAGGAACATGACGCGAATCTGGAGAAATTCCTCCGTACGGCCCAACGGCTGAACCTCACCTACAATAAGGAGAAATGCGTGTTTAACACCACACGCCTTGCCATCCTCGGCTGCGTAGTGGAGAACGGAATCATCGGCCCCGACCCAGAAAGAATGCGCCCCCTCATGGAGCTACCCCTCCCCCACTGCCCTAAAGCACTTAGGAGAACCCTGGGGCTTTTCGCCTACTATGCCCAATGGGTACCCAATTACGCGGACAAAGCCAGACCCCTCCTGAAAGCCACTTCCTTCCCCCTCACGGAGGAGGCGTGCGCGGCCTTCTCCCTCATTAAGGGAGACATAGCCAAGGCCACGATGCACGCAGTGGACGAGTCCATCCCCTTCCAGGTGGAGAGCGACGCATCCGACTTCGCCTTAGCCGCCACCCTAAACCAGGAGGGGAGGCCAGTGGCCTTCTTCTCAAGGACCCTACAGGGCCCCGAGATCCGACATTCGTCGGTCGAGAAAGAGGCCCAGGCGATCGTGGAGGCAGTACGGCGCTGGAGGCACTACCTGGCAGGCAAACGATTTACCCTCCTCACCGACCAGCGTTCGGTGGCTTTCATGTTTAATAACAAGCTGAAGGGCAAAATCAAGAATGACAAGATTTTGAGATGGAGAATCGAGCTCTCCACCTACGATTATGAGATCTTGTACCGGCCAGGCAAGCTGAACGAATCCCCTGATGCCCTTTCACGAATGACATGCGCCAGCGCGCATATCGATAGGCTTCAGACCCTCCACGACCAGCTCTGCCACCCCGGAGTCACCAGACTCTACCATTTCATTAAGGCCCGCAACCTGACCTACTCCATCGAGGAGGTCAGGACCATGACCAGGAACTGCCAGACCTGTGCGGAGTGCAAACCGCACTTCTATAGGCCGGACCGAGCAAGCCTGATCAAGGCCACCCGCCCCTTCGAGCGCCTGAGCATCGACTTTAAGGGGCCCCTCCCGTCCTCTGACCGTAATGTGTACTTCCTCAACATCGTTGATGAGTACTCCCGTTTCCCCTTTGCCTTCCCCTGCCCCGACATGACCAGTAGCACGGTCATCAAGTGCCTGAATGCCCTCTTCGCCTTGTTCGGGTTCCCGAACTATATACACAGTGACCGGGGTTCCTCCTTCATGAGCGAGGAACTCCGGCAATTCCTCCTAGAGAGAGGTATTGCAGCAAGCAGGACCACCAGCTACAACCCCAGAGGTAACGGTCAGGTGGAAAGAGAGAACGCGACGGTATGGAAGGCCGTCCTCTTAGCCTTAAAGTCTAAGGGCCTCCCAACCTCCCGCTGGCAAGAAGTCCTCCCGACAGCGCTGCACTCCATCCGGTCATTACTTTGCACGGCCACTAACACCACCCCCCATGAACGAATGTTCGTTTTCCCCAGGAAGTCGACTACGGGAACCACTCTACCAACCTGGCTGACCGCCCCGGGGCCGGTCTGGCTGCGGAAACACGTGAGGGCCCATAAAACGGACCCCCTGGTCGAGAGGGTGAACCTCCTGCACGCCAACCCCCAGTACGCCTACGTGGCGTACCCAGACGGGCGGGAGGACACTGTCTCCCTACGAGACCTCGCACCCTCAGCCGATCCGGAAACACCGCCACCACCCCCCCCAACCCCAGCCCAGGTAGACGGCATGCCGGAACCCCACGAGCCCTCGCCGACCACGCAAACACCAGCATCAACACCGGATAAGGCACCAGCACCGGATAAGGCAACACCACCGCTGCGGCGATCGGAGAGGCTTACGAAGCCTCCGGACAGACTGACCTACCAGAATTGGTAGTACACTTCACCCCGCCGGACTTAATTCTAAACAAGGGGTGAATGTGGTAAACCACGTTCACTATCGTATCACTGTTAGTAGTTAGCACTGTTCACCACTGTTCGTTATAACTGTATCACTGACCACTATTGTATCACGGTACGAGGTCGCCTCTTGCCACACTGCTATACCTGGGATGACCACCGCCGACTCCGCCTTGGCTCCACCCACCAGGCCAGGTATAAAGGTGAGCGACTGACTGGTATTCCTCCTGCTTGGATCGGATCACCCACGAGAGTGGGCTCTGTTATTTAGTCAATAAAAACCTTTAGTCACCTTCGTAACTCTTCGCCTTTTATTGGAGGAATTGATAGGTATATCAAGTATTTATCCGATTTCCTTTGGAAAGTTACTATTGAATCTGCTTCCACCGCCCTTTCAGGCAGCGCGTTCCTGACCATAACCGTCACCCTTCCTCCTGATGTGCATTCTTGCCTTAACCCTGATTGTGTCCCGGCAACAGCCTTATCTCCGACTGCGACTGGATCGGGTTACTTCTCATCACTAGACCTAACTGCGAGCTACCTGGCAGTGTCGCTAATGCAGGGCTTCAGAAAGCTGTTAGAACCTGCGTTTGTTGCTTTAGGTTGTAAACCGCATGACATTCCCAGTTTACAGATCAATTTTTAAGTGATCTTTCTGTCACCCGTGGCACAGTGGGTAGAACTCTCACCAAAAGGCAGTGTGTTCACAGTCCCACTCCAGAGATCTAGGCTGACATTCCCAGTGGGGCACTGAGGGAGCGCCGCACTGTCGGAGGGTCAGTACTGAGGGAGCGCAGCACTGTCGGAGGGGCGGTACTGAGGTAATGCCGCACTGTCGGTGGGGCAATACTGAGGGAGCACCGCACTGTCGGACGGGCAGTACTGAGGGAGTGCCACACTGTCGGAGGGGCAGTACTGAGGGAGCGCCGCACTGTCGGAGGGGCAGTACTGAGGGAGTGCCGCACTGTCGGAGGGGCAGTACTGAGGGAGCGCAGCACTGTCGGAGGGGCGGTACTGAGGTAATGCCGCTCTGTCGGTGGGGCAATACTGAGGGAGCACCGCACTGTCGGACGGGCAGTACTGAGGGAGTGCCACACTGTCGGAGGGGCAGTACTGAGGGAGCGCCGCACTGTCGGAGGGGCAGTACTGAGGGAGTGCCGCACTGTTGGAGGGGCAGTACTGAGGGAGCGCCGCACTGTCAGAGGGGCAGTACTGATGGAGCGCTGCACTGTCGGAGGGGCAGTACTGAAGGAGTTCTGCACTGTCGGAGGGGCAGTACTGAGGGAGGGCTGCACTGTCGGAGGGGCAGTACTGAGGGAGCGTTGCACTGTCGGAGGGGCAGTACTGAGGGAGTGCTGCACTGTCGGAGGGGCAGTACTGAGGGAGTGCCGCACTGTCGGAGGGGCAGTACTGAAGGAGTGCAGTACTGGCAGAGGGGCAGTACTGAGGGAGCGCCGCACTGTCGGAGGGACAATACTGAGGGAGTGCTGCACTGTCAGAGGGGCAGTACTGAGGGAGTGCTACACTGTCGGTGGGGCAGTACTGAGGGAGTGCAGCACTGTCGGTGGGGCAGTACTGAGGGAGTGCAGCACTGTCGGTGGGGCAGTACTGAGGGAGCACTGCACTATCGGAGGGGCAGTACTGAGGGAGTGCTGCATTGTCGGAGGGGCAGTACTGAGGGAGCGCTGCACTGTCAGAGGGGCAGTACTGATGGAGCGCTGCACTGTCGGAGGGGCAGTACTGAAGGAGTTCTGCACTGTCGGAGGGGCAGTACTGAGGGAACGCCGCATGTTGGAGGGGTAGTTCTGAGGGAGCGCTGCACTGTCGGAGGGGAAGTGCTGAGGGAGCGCTGGACTGTCGGAGGGACGGTACTGAGGGAGCGCCGCACTGTTGGAGAGGCAGTACTGAGGGAGCGCTGCACTGTCGGAGGGGCAGTACTGAGGGAGTGCCGCACTGTTGGAGATGCAGTACTGAGGGAGTGCCGCACTGTTGGAGACGCAGTACTGAGGGAGTGCCGCACTGTCAAAGGTGCTGTCTATTGGATGAGACATTAAACCAAGGCTCTGTTTACCCTCTCGGGTGGACATAAAAGATGCCACGGCACTGTTTCGAAGAAGAGCAGGGGAGTTCTTCCCGGTCTCCTGGTCAATATTTATCCCTCATACAACACCTAAAACAGATTATTTGGTAATTTACCTCATTTCTGTTTGTGGGAGCTTGCTGTGCACAAATTTGCTGCCACGTTCCCCACATTACGACAGTGACTACACTTCAGAAGTTCTTTGTGATAGGCGCTATAGAAATGCAAGTTCTCTTCCTTTCTTTGTATACACCTTTTCTTAGGCAGTCCCTCGGAACCGAGGATGACTTGCTTCCACATTAAAAATGAGTTCTCGGGTGACTGATGAGTCCAATGCGGGACCTACAGTCTCTGTCACAGGTGGGGCAGAAGGTGGTTGAAGGGGCGGGTGGGTGGGGTGCTTGGGTTGATGTGCGCTGCTTGCGCTGCCTGCACTTGGCTTCCGCTTGCTCCCGGCAAAGAGACTCGAGGCGTTCGGCGCCTTCCCGGATGCTTCTCCTCCACTTTGTGCGGTCTTGGGCCAGGGATTCCCAGGTGTCAGTGGGGATGTTACACTTTTTCAAGGAGGCTTTGAGGGTGTCCTTGAAGTGTTTCCTCTGCCCACCTGGGGCTCTCTTGCCGTGCCGGAGCTCCGAGTCGAGTGCTTGTTTTGGGAGTCTCGTATCGGGCATGCGGACGATGTGACCCGTCCATCGGAGCTGATCGAGCGTGGTCAAAGCTTCGATGCTGGGGATGTTGGCCTGAGCGAGAACACTGACGTTGGTGCGCCTATCCTGCCAATGGATTTGCAGGATCTTGCGGAGGCAGCGTTGGTGGTACCTCTCCAGTGCTTTGAGGTGCCTTTTATACACCTTTTACACAGTAACCTGTCTACTGGTCTACAAGAAACGTTTAAAGTTTGCTCACTGCATCCAGAGTTAAGTTTTGGAAAATTTCGAGGGGATTTATTAACCAAACCCATCTGGTGTGAAGCTGACGTGATTGGATTGGCTGCCCGTCATTCACCCCGCGCCCTGATTGGATCTCCTCGGTTGCACCCCCGAACCGGTCGGGTTAAAGTGACTCACTTACACTCAGCAATGGATCTGCTTCCTTTGAGTGAGTGGGACTGAATCTGGGGCGACGGGAGATTCAGCCCTTCAATAACTGTGCGCGCCTGTAACCAATGAGTGCAGAACGCTGAGTCCCATCGCTGGCCCAGCAGAGGGCCAGTCAGAAGCTGAAACTACCCGGTGTCCCGGTCAGCTCGGTCCCCAGCTTTAATAACAGGGGGGCTTTCAATTGCAGTAAGTTGGATTTCAACTCAGGCCCTTCCTGTCATTGTTGACATGCCCAATGCCTGTTCTATACACGGAATCAGCAGCGTGACCTCAGACCAACATCTGAAACATTGGCTGGAAACTTTAGCCAAACTCATTGGCGGGTCCGCGGAGAATAAAATCGGGGGTGGGGTGGAGGGCAGGGAAAGGAGAGGGGGTTTAAAACGGGTGTCCGACCTAAACTGACCTGTTTCCTGCCCGACCAGCTAGGTTACAAATAGCCCTGCTCTCTCTCTCTCTCTCTCAGATGCAGGTCAATCTGCCACGTATTTCTGGCATTTTCTGTTTCTAATTCAGCGTCTGTAGTTTTTCTTTAACTCCCTGAATTGTCTCCGTGTGTAGAAGGACTTTATGCTCCTGTCACTATTCGCTCCACTCACTTCAGCCCCATTTTCTTTTTCACAATATCTTTAAACAAAATTAAATGTAAACACGACAATCTCTGGACCAGCTGTCCTGTGACTTGTCCATCCCACCCATCAGTGGCCCAGTTTGGGAAGCTGGTAGGATGAAAGTAAACTCGACACTCCCCCCACCCAATGTAAATCATCTTCTCCCTGTTGAAGGGATGAGGGATTGTGGCTAATTGGTGGGTGAGAAGGCGGGGGTGTGGGGGGGGCAGCAGATGCCCGGACTTTCCCAGTGGGACCCAGGAGAAACACTCCTGCTCCTCCTGGCCCCATTAAGCAAAGTTTTTGACTTGCTCTTCTTCCCCACCAGGCTTTACTGTCGGGCGCCCTGATCAGTCAGCCAAGAAAATACCAACGGGGTCCTCTGGATGTCACATGGCCCCGAATAACATGTTAATAAAGCTCTCACCTGAGTCAGGACGGAACGTAGGATCAGGAGGAGGCCATTCGGCCCCTCGAGCCTGCTCCGCCATTCAATGAGATCATGGCTGATTTGTATCTTAACTCCATCCACCCGCCTTGGTTGCAAGGGAGCATCGGGGGCCTCAACAAAGGGCACAGGTAAGATGGCGGTGGGCTGGAATCGATTGGGAACGAGGCGGTAAGTCTCTGCACCACTATTTGTATTGTGCGCTGCCCTATTCCCACCGAAGGGTTCAGCTCCATAGAGCCAACGTTGAGGAGAAGAGGAGAGGCAGCAAGGTACAGCAATAAGTAGCGGGAGCACGATGCCGAGCTTGGTTTTTAAATAAAATTCTCTTGTGGGTTTTATGCTTATCAAGGTGAGGGATGTCAGCAGCCAGTGTTAGCCTCAAAGACTTCCAGATCATCGACAGTTAGCTGCAGAGTAAAGCTCGCTCCACTTTACCCCAACAAGGTGCCTCCCCTCCAACATCAGAAGAGAGTCCTTGAAAAGAAAGACTTGCATTTCTATAGCACCTTTCACGACCACCGGACATCCCAAAGCGCTTTACAGCCAATGAAGTACTTTTTGAAGTGCAGTCACTGTTGTAATGTGGGAAACACGGCAGCCAATTTGCGCACAGCAAGCTCCCACAGACAGCAATGTGATAATGACCAGATAATCTGTTTTTAGTGATGTTGATTGAGGGATAAATATTGGCCAGGACACCGGGGATAACTCCCCTACTCTTCTTCGAAATAGTGCCATGGGATCTTTTCTGTCCACCTGAGAGAGCAGACGGGGCCTCAGTTTAACGTCTCATCCAAAAGACAACACCTCTGACAGGGCAGCGCTCCCTCAGGACTGCCCCTCTGACACTGCGGTGCTCCCTCAGTACTGTCCCTCCGACACTGCGGCGCTCCCTCAGTACTGTCCCTCCGACACTGCGGCGCTCCCTCAGTACTGCCCCTCCGACACTGCGGCGCTCCCTCAGTACTGTCCCTCCGACACTGCGGCGCTCCCTCAGTACTGCCCCTCTGACAGTGCGGCGCTCCCTCAGTACTGCCCCTCTGACACTGCGGTGCTCCCTCAGTACTGTCCCTCCGACACTGCGGCGCTCCCTCAGTACTGTCCCTCCGATAGTGCGGCGCTCCCTCAGTACTGCCCCTCCGGCAGTGCGGCGCTCCCTCAGTACTGCCCCTCTGACAGTGCGGCGCTCCCTCAGTACTGCCCCTCTGACACTGCGGCGCTCCCTCAGTACTGTCCCTCCAACACCGCGGCGCTCCCTCAGTACTGCCCCTCTGACAGTGCGGCGCTCCCTCAGTACTGCCCCTCCGACAGTGCGGCGCTCCCTCAGTACTGCCCCTCCGACAGTGCAGCGCTCCCTCAGTACTGCCCCTCCGACAGTGCGGCGCTCCCTCAGTACTGCCCCTCCAACAGTGCGGCGCTCCCTCTGTACTGCCACTCCGACAGTGCAGCGCTCCCCCAGTACTGCCCCTCCGACAGTGCGGCGCGCCCTCGGTACTGCCCCTCCGACAGTGCGGCGCTCCCTCAGTACTGCCCCTCCGACAGTGCGGCGCTCCCTCAGTACTGCCCCTCCGACAGTGCGGCGCGCCCTCAGTACTGCCCCTCTGACAGTGCGGCGCTCCCTCAGTACTGCCCCTCTGACAGTGCGGCGCTCCCTCAGTACTGCCCCTCCGACAGTGCGGCGCTCCCTCAGTACTGCCCCTCAGACAGTGCGGCGCTCCCTCAGTAGTGCCCCTCCGACAGTGCGGCACTCCCTCAGTACTGCCCCTCTGACAGTGCGGCGCTCCCTCAGTACTGCCCCTCCGACAGTGCGGCGCTCCCTCAGTACTGCACTGGGAGAGTCAGCCTGGATATTGTGCTCAAGTCCCTGGAGTGGGACTGTGAATCCACATCCTTCTGACTCAGAGGCGAGTGTGCTGCCCACTGAGCCACGGCTGACACTTTATCACATCACTGTGACATTTTTCTTGCTTTCTCTGATCTGGGGTACCAATTTAGAGCTGGATTTGGACAGCTTTGTGGGGTCATGCCTGGTAAGAAGTGGATCGAGACTTCCCCATCTCCTTTCACAAAGAATCTTTAAGGATTAATGAGTCTTAAAATCCTGCAGAGTGTAGCAGGAGGGAAAGAAGAAAGAAGTTGCATTTGAATCGCGCCTTTTATGATTTCTTGATGTCTCAGTCTCAACGGGCTAATCACTGCCGGTGTAGTCACTGCTGTAATGTAGGAAACACGGCAGCCGAATTGCACACAGCAAGATCCCACAAACAGCAATGAGATCATGAGCAGACCATCTGTTTTACTGATTCTGGTTGACCAGGACCCTGGGAGAACTCTCCTGCTCTTCTGTCAACATAACAAAAAAATACATTATCTGGCCATTCTCACATTGCTGTTTGTGAGATCTTGCTGTGCGCAAATTGACTGCCGCATTTCCCACATTACAACAGTGACCACACTTCAAGAATTACTTCATTGGCTGTAAAGCGCTTTGGGACGTCCGGTGGTCGTGAAAGGCGCTATAGAAATGCAAGTCTTTTTTTCTTTGAACAGTACCGTGGGATCTTTTACACCCACCTGAACAGGAAGGTTTAACATCTCATCCGAAATTCGGTCAGATAGAGGCCACCTCTCAGATGTGAGAAAAAAATTCACATTTTCTTCATGAAGACCCAATATTTCTACGTTTGAAGCTGAATTCAAGCAAAATAATAATTTCCGATTACAGCGGGGGCGAGGGACCAGCCGAACTGAGCTCATTTTTTCCCTTCTTGGCATTGCTGGGATTTATTGATGATCCCTAGTTGCCAGTTTGATATCACTGAGTGTCTTGCTGGGCCACTTCTCACGCCAGTTAAGAGTTAACCGTGTTGGTGTGGGGACTGGAGTCACATATAGGCCCAGACCGGGTAAGGACGGCAGGTTTCCTTCCCTAAAGGGCCATTGTGGGATTTGAACTTTCATTCTCAGGAATATTAGTCCAGGCCTCTGGGGTACGAGTCCAGTAACATCACCATGTGATTCTAGGGACTTGTTAGCACCTCTCAAAAGGCTTCAAACGGATTCACGCCAACTCTCAGCTGGTGAGAGTTCAGCAGAGACCATTTAAAGGATCTAAGTGAGTGGTCAAGAACATGGCAAATGGAATATAATGTGGAGAAATGTGAAGTTATCCACTTTGGTAGGAAAAATAGAAAAGCAGAGTATTTTTTAAATGGTGAGAGATTGAGAAATGTTGGTGTTCAGAGGGACCTGGGTGTCCTTGTACACGAATCACTGAAAGTTAACATGCAGGTACAGCAAGCAATTAGGAAAGCACATGGTATGTTGGCCTTTATTACAAGAGGATTTGAGTATAAGAGTAAATTGGTCTTACTGCAGTTATATAGGGCCCTGGTGAGACCACACCTGGAGTATTGTGGACAGTTCTGGTCTCCTTACCTAAGGAAGGATATACTTGCCATAGAGGGAGTGCAACGAAGGTTCACCAGACTGGTTCCTGGGATGGGGGGATTGTCCTATGAGGAGAGATTGAGTAGACTAGGCCTATATTCTCTAGAGTTTAGAAGAATGAGAGGTGATCGCATTGAAACATACAAAATTCTTACAGGGCTTGACAGGGTAGATGCAGGGAGGATGTTTCCCCTGGCTGGGGAGTCTAGAACCAGGGGTCACAGTCTCAGAATAAGGGGTCAGTCATTTAGGACTGAGATGAGGAGAAATTTCTTCACTCAGAGGGTGGTGAATCTTTGGAATTCTCTACCCCAGAGGGCTGTGGAGGCTCAGTCATTGAGTATATTCAAGACAGAGATCGATAGATTTTTGAATATTAAGGGAATCAAGGTATATGGGGATAGTGCAGGAAAGTGGAGATGAGGTAGAAGATCAGCCATGATCTTATTGAATGGTGGAGCAGGCTCGAAGGGCCAAATGGCCGACTCCTGCTCCTATTTCTTATGTTCTTATGTAAAGCACGGGATTCCCAGGTTAGTCCCGGAACGCCGCCCATCTCACCACCTTTGACAGGGGTGGGGGCAGGTGGAAGATCTGGATCCCCTTAATGGAAAATGCAACCTTGAATAACCGGGGCAGAATCCCAGTGGATCCGGGTTGCACCCTCTTTACCAGCCCCGATCCAGACATCCACCAGAATTCCATCTTGGCCAGACAGGAGTCTTGGGCCCAAGGCTTGATCACAAGCGAGGGAGGTGGGAAAGTTGTGGGCTGCAATACTTTGAACTTAGAAGAAGGGAGAAAACTTCAGAGGAGCATTGACCACGACAGAAATGGTAAAAGAGAGAGGGTGTCAATGGAGGGAGAGGTTGGAGGTCAGAGATGAGAGGGTCACCTATCAGATTACCTGTAACCTGTTCAGAGGTGTATGAGAGAGGGGTTGTAAGAGTCTGTCCAGATATAGGAGCAGCGATCAAACACTTCCCTAGTTTTAACCCTCCATTAGCCTCCTGGTGTTGGAACAAGGTTGAGGTTGGAGTCAATGTTGATCATAAAAGATACGGTTTGCGTTAGTGCCAGAAAGTCAAGAAACAAGTCATTAAATTAATTTGACAATATTCCTTTAGGCAGACAGCAATGATTGGGGTTTCTGACTTTATTTGTTTAAAGGTTTCTGTTAATGACCAACACAAACAGCCTTACAGATATAGGTTTTGAATTTGAATTTGATATCGCAATTTTACCTGCTCCCCCTCCCCCCTCAATGCCGCTGCTTCACCAACTGACATGAAGTCCAGTCCCCCCGTGCACACTCCGCCTTCCGCACATACACTCATTACACGTTACACACATCCCCTCTCACACTTGGTCAGTTCTTAAAAACTTTTTTGGTGAATTTTTTAAAATAAATTCTCGGGCTGTGGGCGTTGCTGGCAAGGCCGGCATTTATTGCCCATCCCTAGTTGCCCTGAGACGGTGGTGGGCCGCCTTCTTGAACCGCTGGTGGCAGTTTGATAGATTGCTAGGACAATTCAGAGGGCAGTTAAGAGTCAACCATGTTGGTGTGGGACTGGAGTCACATGAAGGGCCAGGTTTCATTCGCTAAAGGACCAGTTGGGTTTTTATGACAATCCCACAGCTTCGAGATCACTTTTACTGATGTCAGCTTGATTATTTACAGATTTTTTTTAAAACTGAATTAAAATTCTCAAACTGCTGAGATGGGATTTCAACCCATGTTTCTGGATTCTGAATCCAGGCCTCTGGATTAGTTGTGCAGCATCGTAACCACTGCACTACCCTTTCGGAGAATGCCTGTGGTTCTCAAGGTGGGGGAGGTCATTGATGGGGAGTGGCACACCTGGTATTTTTTTGTCTGCAGTCAACAATCCTCAGCCAGGTTTCACACAGCGACATGCAAATTACAGTGCCCCCAAAAACCTGCCTGGACCCCAACTTCAGAAGATCACCCTTCACTGTGACATTTTCAATCCTTCGTCTGGTCATTCCTGTGACACCTGTGAGTGAGATTGCCAGTTTAGTGTCACATTAGGGCAGTCTTGAGCTGCAAGCTGGTACCCACCAACAACTGGTTTGAGACCGCTTGAAAATCGTTTCATGCTGGATCCCAGCAGCCAGCCGAGAGAGGAGAGTGGCCGCCTGCAGTCTAGTCTAGAACCAAACTCAGGTGCCAGAGGTGAAAGGACAGGGTGCTGTTCCCTTGTACCACCCAGCGCCTTCCCTACTTGGCCAGGAGGCCCAGTCCCATCAGAGGGGACTGACGAGAGTGCACCTGGTCTCTGTTTGGAGAGCCCAATTGTTCCACTGCCCAAATGTTCACCCTAAAGCTTCACATTTTGTTTTTAGTTTTGAACGCTGACAGGAGTCATTCAAATGTGGTCACGTGTTTAGCTTTGGGGAGGAGAATGTTGATCTTAACACAGAAAATGAAATGGAAGCAATGAATGTATCTTAAAAGTAAATCAGTGTGAATGTCCAATAGAAAGAAGTGACCTTTCTACTTCCCTGGAGTATAAAATTACTTTTTTTTATTTACTGATGGGGAAAAAAATAAAAATCAAGACATGAAGCGTAAGAACATAAAGTCTGACGGCTGGTGTTAAACCTAACGGAGAAACACCTCCACAAATCCAGAGAGAGCGCGCCAACTCATTAAGAACATACAGTTTACTGAGGAAAATTGTTTGTTTTAAATAGACTAAGCAGTATCAATCAAAAAAAATTAAATAATTGGGCACATGGCAGAAAAATTAATATTAAAAGCTACAGAATGCATCTATAAAAGGCCCCGGTTACAGGTGTTTAACAAAAACAAACACATTTGGCATTTTGTACACGAACGTCATCTTCCCCTCTAAAACAGTTATCCAACATTGTGCTACAATAAAATCAGATACAAAAAAATCTCTCCTCTCTATAAAGTAAATCACACAATAAATCTCCAACACACAAAGCTTCTGTAATTGCCAACACCTCTAGAACATTTAGTAAAACTACGGAAAACAATATTCTAAATATACGCTTTCTTCAACAGACTGTTTCACATTTAATATCTTATTGTCCTTGCCATTTGAATGTCATTATTCAACTGGTCAGAATTCAGTACGAAAAGGCATCTTGAGCGTATTCTGGTGTCCACTTGGTCCCATTACCAATGTGGACTGTGGACTCACAGTCTGTCTGCACAGTTTAGTGCTGTTCAGCAGAGAGGGAAAAAAATAAATCATCGTCATAATAATAATAAAAATCATATAAATGTTAAGTCCACAAGCACTAGGCCAAGGGTCTGGAATTAACCACAAAAGCAGTCACTACAGTAGCAGTCGAGGACTAACCTTGGGGCAAGCAAAATATTTCCTTCATAGGACAGAGTTAAATTGCCCCCTTTTTTTATTTTTTAAACTTTTTTTTTTGGAAAGATAGAGGGTTAGAATCCTATGATAACATGAGTGAGCTCACAGGCCTGTGTTTGGGCCTATGATAATTCCAAGTGCTTGGCGACTGGTTCATCTAACGTCCTCAGTGTTACCAACACGTGGGGCATCAGGCGGGCTGGTAACTCCCTTGGTGAATCCAAGTAAAGGAGAAGATCTCGTGAGCTCAGGTGAGGTAGAGTGGCTTGTCCCTTGGTAACATGCTTAATTAAAAGAAAAAAGGAGATACTTTAGTGAGCTGAAGCAAGCAAAGCTGACATCTTCAGCTGGAATGGGTGGTGTGTTATCACGTGAATCGTTAATGCTCCCCAGCTTTGCTGCTAGTGTAATAGAGGTTTTAACCTAATTATAAGACGCAGGAAGGATCAAAAGAAAACATTAGCTGACCGAAGCTCTGGTCGTCAGGGATAAAAGCAACTGAAAGCGATGTTTAATAGTTCCATTAAAATAGTGGACAAAGAGAATTTGATATGAATGCATTGAGCGTTTGTAGAATCATGTCACAAAGCCTCATTTCCAGACCGTGTTTTTAATTATTTCTGTTCTGAGTTCTGGAGAGTGTTGTTGCTTTGAACCTTTCGCCTCCTCCCTGCCTTATTCTCTACTTAGCGTGTACCAGATAGAAAATATTTTGAAGAAGTGCGATGGATGTCCAAATCAGTTTCCAACTTGTTGGGCCTGTTCGTCCCTCTGCAATCTGTTTGGTTTATACTTGAAAGCTGAAAGGATCTCGCAAAGTCTGCACAATCCTGCACTGTTTACTCTGAGTCACCTCGAGTCGGACTCAGTTTACCTCTCCTGATCCTGAATGTTGCTGCTCTTTCCCCATAAATTCCCTAGTCTTGCCCACACAATCAGGATGAGCATCAAACCCAAGGTTGGAAGCTCTCTATGAGATCCTGCAGCAACCCAAGTCTAGGTGAAAACATCCATCTCTTTCGGTATCCAGAAATGCTCAGGCTCACTTCGCAATCCTAAACTTTGTCCTGTTTTACCCCATACGACCCCTAATCTAATCCAGTTTGACTAACATTGAATCATAGGAATTTATGGCACAGAAAGAGGCCATTTGGCCCGTCGTGTCTGTGCCGGCTAAAAAAGAGCTCTCCAGCCTAATCCCACTTTCCAGCTCTTGATCCGTAGCCCTGCAGGTTACGGCACTTCAAGCGCATATCCAAGTACTTTTTAAATGTGATGAGGGTTTCTGCCTCGACCACCCTTTCAGGCAGTGAGTTCCAGACTCCCACCACCCTCTGGGTGAAGAAAGTTCTCCTCAACTCCCCTCTAATCCTTCTACCAATTACTTTAAATCTGTGCCCCCTGGTTATTGACCCCTCTGCTAAGGGAAATAGGTCCTTCCTATCTACTCTATCTGGGCCCCTCATAATTTTATACACCTCAATCAAGTCTCCCCTCAGCCTCCTCTGTTCCAAAGAAAACAACCCCAGCCTATCCAACCTTTCCTCATAGCCCCCTAGTCTAATCCAGTTTAACTCACATGATCCCCAGTCGAACCCTGTTTAACCATCAACACAACATTCCCGTGTTTAACCCACATGTTCCCACTTCTAGCCGTGTTTAACCCACATGTTCCCGACACTAGCCGTGTTTAACCCACATGTTCCCAACACGAGCCGTGTTTAACCCACGTGTTCCTATTTCTAGCCGTGTTTAACCCACATGTTCCCGACACTAGCCGTGTTTAACTCACATGTTCCCGACACTAGCCGTGTTTAACCCACGTGTTCCCGACACTAGCCGTGTTTAACCCACATGTTCCCGACACTAGCCGTGTTTAACCCACATGTTCCCGACACTAGCCGTGTTTAACCCACGTGTTCCCGACACTAGCCGTGTTTAACCCACGTGTTCCCGACACTAGCTGTGTTTAACCCACATGTTCCCGACACTAGCCGTGTTTAACCCACGTGTTCCCGACACTAGCTGTGTTTAACCCACGTGTTCCCGACACTAGCCGTGTTTAACCCACATGTTCCCGACACTAGCCGTGTTTAACCCACATGTTCCCGACACTAGCCGTGTTTAACCCACGTGTTCCCGACACTAGCCGTGTTTAACCCAAATGTTCCCAACACTAGCCGTGTTTAACCCACATGTTCCCGACACTAGCCGTGTTTAACCCACATGTTCCCGACACTAGCCGTGTTTAACCCACGTGTTCCCGACACTAGCCGTGTTTAACCCACGTGTTCCCGACACTAGCTGTGTTTAACCCACATGTTCCCGACACTAGCCGTGTTTAACCCACGTGTTCCCGACACTAGCCGTGTTTAACCCACGTGTTCCCGACACTAGCCGTGTTTAACCCACGTGTTCCCGACACTAGCCGTGTTTAACCCACGTGTTCCCGACACTAGCCGTGTTTAACCCACGTGTTCCCGACACTAGCTGTGTTTAACCCACATGTTCCCGACACTAGCCGTGTTTAACCCACGTGTTCCCGACACTAGCTGTGTTTAACCCACGTGTTCCCGACACTAGCCATGTTTAACCCACGTGTTCCCGACACTAGCCATGTTTAACCCACGTGTTCCCTACACAAGCCGCGTTTAACCCACGTGTTGCCGACACGAGCCGTGTTTAACCCACGTGTTGCCGACACGAGCCGAGCCGTTGTTTTGTCAGTTTGTGTTCGTTACTGAGCTGTTTCTGTTCCCGTTTACCTGCAGTGGTTGATGACGCACTCACTGTTGCAGTATTCATTATCCCACTCGCCGCTTTGTACTGGTGGGTTTGAGGCAGCAGAGCCAGGGGATTGGGCACTGACTGTGTTCTGAAACTCCGACTGCATGTGGGCATATCCCTGAGGGAAAAGAAGAGAATTTACCACTTCATTTTAGAGATTTCGTAATTCCACAGCTTAATTCTGGGACTCCTGCCCAGACTGCAGGAGTCTGATATTTTAAGGAG
The DNA here is from genome assembly GCF_052327205.1 of Somniosus microcephalus. NCBI lineage: Eukaryota > Metazoa > Chordata > Chondrichthyes > Squaliformes > Somniosidae > Somniosus > Somniosus microcephalus. Next base: position 194,977,223 of record NC_140999.1, read on the forward strand.
CTTTTATTAAGGGGCAAAGGAATTATTTTAGTCACAAGCAATGTCAAGCTCACTTATTTTTGGTTGGAAAACATTGAAAAGACGTTTCTGGGAATAACCCCCAGATATGAGTCTACTTCGGACTCCAAATTTGTCTCACTTCATCTTTCATTGTGAATTTCACTCCTGCCACTTGTCTAACTTTGATGAAACTTGTTTCAACTCAGAGGGCAAAAGTGGTCTTTGGCAGTAGTGGAAATGGGGTGATAGGGAATGGTTTTATGTCTGTTCTACACCCGCCCAAGTTTCTTCCGCATTGACTTCAATGGAAAAATAAAAATCAGGCGGGTGTAAAACTGGGCGGCGATTCCCGATCGCTCATTTGGCACTGATGCCACAGACCAATCTCACTCCCACTGAATGCAGCTAACCCAAGCTAAACCTGTGCCTTGTTTCCCCATTGTTTCCTGCGTGTTGTACTTGGGAACTGAGTTGGGGTCATTCACCTGATGGGCTTGGGACTCGACTGGACAGATTTGTTCCTCCAACTATTTATACAGAATCCTGTTGTTCAGTAACTGGGAGAACTCCAGTGTGGGCTTATCCGAGGTCACACTCCATTGCCAGGGGAACGGTGGGATAGGACTTCTGCCCATCCGCTGTCTGCACCACTGACCCTCTCTCGCTTCCAGGGGCAGGGGTACTTTTATATTTATGGAGAGTGACCCCCATTGAGGGCTCAGCTGGTGCTGCTGGCCCACGGAGGGAGGGGAGGGGAAAAGGAAAATCACTGCAGCGATTGATGGGTTACAGCAGGGAACTGGATTTTTAAATCCCCCACTTGAGCCCTGAGCAACACTGGGGCAGTTTACAGTGTAGAAGGAGACTATTTGGCCCATCCTGTTTGGTCCAGAGCAATCCAAAACTAATCCCACTGCCCCACCCTCGCTCCACAGCTCTGCATCTAACTACGCTTCAAATATACGTGCAGTTTTCTCTCATGTGTTGCAGTGGTCACTGCCTCAACCACTCCCTGTGGCAAAGCATTCCATAACCCGCCGTGTAACGAACTTTCTCTTAACCTCTCTCCCTTAGTGATCATTTTAAATTGATGATCCCTCATCACTGACTCCCCAACCAGAGGAGGTAGTCTGACCTCCAATGCCTCTCCTCTATTGTCCAACTCAGTGAGGTGGTCCTTGCTTGAGTCCACTCTTACCCATCCAATCGTAGCCTGAGCATCCTCAGCAATGGCTTCTCTTCCTGCCCCCTTTGCCTCTGGAGTCTCCCCAATGACTTGATCAAACCCTTTCATCATTTTAAAAACCTCTATTAAATATTCTCTTGACCTTCCCTGCTCCAGTGGAAACAGTCCCAGTATCTCAAGTCTCTTCTCAGAAGTAGTTTCCCTGTCGCTGGATTCATGCTGGTGAAGCTACAGTGCTCGTTCTCTGGGCCTTTACTGCTGGTACGGGTAGAGTTGAATATAATGAAGAGGCTCACCTGCTGTCCTGCTGGAGAGTGAAGCTGAGATTGGACCTGTAATGGCATCTGGTGGGAGATGATTGGCTGGCTCGGGACCTGTTGCATGGAGATGGGCTGGTTGAGGACAGCGCTCTGCTGCTGCTGGTGGTGGTGGTGCTGGAGGGAGAGCTGCTGGTGCAGCGGAGGGCTGATCTGGAGCGAAGGAGGTGGCGAGCCGCTCAGTGGCATCTGCGACATCACTGACTTGGAGGCGAGGGTCCTGGAGAGACTGTGGTGAGAGGGGCCCGAGTACGTTTGCAGATCTGACTGAGGGAGGAAGGAATTTGGTCCAATGTAAGGTGATGAGGTCTGGGGTGGCAGGGTGTAGAGTGGCTGCTTTGGGGGGATCATGTGTGATTGTTGAGATGTTTGCCCACTCTTCGTTTCCGCTTGGTCATTGTAGCTCTGTGGAAGCAAGACAAATATAAAAGTCTGTTAGGTTTCTATCCTATTGAGCAGAAATAGCAAAGAATAGGAAGTGGGTTTTTTGGGCAGTGACAATTCAGTTCCTTTTGGGGCGTGGACCCTCGAAGATGTCTTTAAGTCAGCCTGATGCTCCCCACCAATCATAGAATGATATAGCACAGAAGGAGGCCATTCGGCCCATTGTGCTTGTGGCGGCAATCCATTCACAGATGGAGCCTTACAGTTCGCACAAGGCGAGCGTTCATCCAATCTGTCTGCGCTGGATTGGATAAAAACGCCAGTAACAGACATCAGCAGTGTCCTCGGCCCAACCATCTTCAGCTGCTTCATCAATGACCTTCCCTCCAACATAAGGTCAGAAATGGGGATGTTCGCTGATGACTGCACAGTGTTCAGTGCCATTCACAACTCCACAGATAATGAAGCAGTCCATGTCCGCATGCAACAAGACCTGGACGACGTTCAGGCTTGGGCTGATAAGTGGCAGGTAACATTCGTGCCAGGCAATGACATTCAACGGCATCACCATCGCCGAATCCCACACCATCAACATCCTGGGGGTCACCATTGACCAGAAACTTAACTGGACCAGCCACATAAATACTGTGGCAACAAGAGCAGGTCAGAGGCTGGGTATTCTGTGGCGAGTGTCTCACTTTCTGACTCCCCAAAGCCTTTCCACCATCTACAAGGCACAAGTCAGGAGTGTGATGGAATACTCTCCACTTGTCTGGATGAGTGCAGTTCCAACAACACTCAAGAAGCTTGACACCATCCAGGACAAAGCAGCCCGCTTGATTGGCACCCCATCCACCACCTTAAACATTCACTCCCTCCACCACCGGCGTACCGTGGCTGCAGTGTGTTCCATCTACAAGATGCACTGCAGCAACTTGCCAAGGCTTCTTTGGCAGCACTTCCCAAACCCTTGACCTTCTCCACCTAGAAGGACAAGGGCAGCAGGCGCATGGGAACACCACCACCTCCAAGTTCCCTTCCAAGTCACACACCATCCTGACTTGGAAATATATCGCCGATCCTTCATTATCGCTGGGTCAAAATCCTGGAACTCCCTCCCTAACAGCACTGTGGGAGCACCTTCACCACACGGACTGCAGCAGTTCAAGAAGGCAGCTCACCACCACCACCTTCTCAAGGGCAACTAGGGATGGGCAATAAATGCTGGCCTTGCCAGTGACGCCCACATCCCATAAACGAATTTAAAAAAAAACACCAATAACAGGACAGATATCAGTTTTTAAACAAAATTCTAACAGAAAGTTAAAAAAAATCTGGGTAGTGAAGTCAATTCTAATTACTTTCAACTGTTTTTGTAAACAGGGTTTTGAGACTCCTTATTCATTCTGAAAGCATTACCAAGAATGATCTGTTCTTTGTTCCTTGGAAAGCAGATATTGATGCTGGTACTGAACTGTAAGCCACAACTGAACCCTAACACGCTCCGTGGGAGCAGGGAGAGTTTGCGTTGATTGCCTGTTTTACACCCGGTTTTACTCTCCATCGGGACTGCAGAGATTACAGAGTATTTACACACAGAAACAGGCCATTCGGCCCAACCAGTCCGTGCCGGTGTTTATGCTCCACACCAGCCTCCTCCCACCCTCTTCATCTCACCCTATCAACATATCCTTCTATTCCTTTCATGTGTTTATCGAGCTTCCCCTTAAATGTATCTCTGCTATTCGCCTCAACCACTCCCTGTGGTAGCGAGTTCCACATTCTCACCACTCTCTGCGTAAAGAAGTTTCTCCTCAATTCCCGGTTGGATCTATTGGTGACTATCTTATATTGATGGCCCCAAGTTCTGGATTCGCCCACATGTGGAAACATCTTCTCTACGTCTACCCTGTAGAAAAGTGAGGGCACCCCCTAATGAGCGAGTCATGACCGTGGTAGAGTAGAGTTGGCCGTGATTCCTTACCTTGGATACTAAGCTGGCTCTGTAGGCAGCGAGTGCTTTCAAGTATTCCTTCTTGGCGGCCTCAGTTTTCTTCTTGTACGCCTGTAAAAGCAAAACAAAGTCAGTCATCATTTTATTTCTAACTGAGAAACACGCGCTCGAGGACACTGCCACGGTTGGAAAGAGCAGGAGAGATGATGAGATAAATCATGACCTGGGGATTAGTTGAAGCCAGCCTGAGTTTTAAAAGCCTGTAGATTTTACAAGGGAGGGAAGGCCTGAGGTAGAAAAGTGGCTCCCTTGTTTTGAGGTCCTAGTGAGCTGTGAATAGACAATAGGCCAGAACTTCGGGTCCCCACGGGTGAGTACGCGCTGGGTACTCACGCGTAGGCCCAACGAAAGTGCCGGTTTCGTGCATGCACAGCACATGCGTGGGAAACCGGAACTTCCGTTCCCTTAAAGGAAGGGGTTCACAGGTCGAACGCGTGTGCCGGAGAGGCAGCGCGTACGTATTGAACTTCCATTTTTTTTTGCAGGTTTCTCCGGGAGGGTAAGTCTCCAGCAGCTGCGCTTTTAAAAAGCAGTCGCATGGCCTGCTTTTAACAAGGTAAGTGGTGAATTAAGTAAAATTAAAACATTTTTTCCACAGGTTTATATTTTTAAATACTTTAAAGGTAAGTTTATTTTTAGCTCCGTTAAAAACTGTAATTAATTTTTTCAAAAATTTAAATTATTGTTTAAAATAGTTATTTTATGTAATTTATAGTTATTTTAAAAATGTGATTAAAAAAAAAATTATTTGAAGTTTTAGTGATGTTTTGGGGTCGAACTGTATTCATAGAAAGCATTATAGAAAGCACTATAGAAAGCATCCTGACGAACTGTATCACAGTATGGTATGGCAGCTGTAGCTGCTATGACCGGAAAGCCCTGCAGCGGGTAGTCAAAACTGCCCAACGAATTATCGGCACCCGGCTACCGACCATAGAGTACATATACCAGAAACGCTGTCTACGGAGGTCACGGTCCATCATCAAAGACCCTACCCACCCCAGCCACAGTCTGTTCGCCCTCCTGCCATCTGGGAGACGCTACAGATGCATTCGCACCCGTACGACCAGATTTAGGAACAGCTTCTTTCCCAGGGCTGTCATCCTACTGAACTCCACAAATAAACTCTAAAGCCTGCACATCTGCCAATGCACTTTATTATGGTTATGTTTATGTTAATATACTACAAGCCAAATGTATGTTGAATGTTTAAGTGTCTTAATCCAAATGTACACTCTCAGGAGCCGCAAGCCTACATTTCGTTGTACTGCACTTGTGCACTAACAATGACAATAAAAGTTGATTTGATTTGATTTGATTTGAGATTTGACAGATCTTCCTGTCAAATCTATGAATGGAGATTCCCTGCTACCATTGGCTCTCCATGGCCCACGTGATCCCAGGGGACGCTTCGAACTAACTGCGCCCCTGGGATACGCAAGCACTGCGCGCCGGCAGTTGGAGGAGGCCCAGGATTGGAATCCCACGTGGGCCCACAGCTCAACAGCCGGCGCGCTAGGTAAGTGCAGGTCGGAGGCTTGCACCCGCGGGAAGCCCCCGACCCGAATTTCTGGCCCAATATTTAAAGTCTTCCTACAATAAAATGTTACGTTTACCTTACCCATTGAGACTTGGAGTTATAAATCTCACTACGGCAGAGATTGTTGAACTTTCTGTATGTTGAAGACCCTCAGACTCCTGGGGACCCTCTGAATAAACTCCTGAGAGGTGTCTGCTATCCAAAGAACCGTGCTCGCCTTGTAGAATGTTGTTTCGAGCAACAGAAATAATAAATACAGAAAAATAAGGAAACTCTTGAGACATGATGTCGGATAAGCCAGAAATCTGATGACCACTCCCCCCAACCTGGAATCCCCTTGTGGACCCCCTAGGGGCTGGGGACCCTGGCTTGAAAACCTATGCATATGTGAGGGAGGGGCTGCTGAGGGCTGAATCAGGACTAACGTTACGTTATTCACGTGTCTTCCTGTGCCTGGCGGTGGGAGGGTCCAGGATGGCCATCAGGAAGGGCAAACTGCTGACACATTCTGAGCTGCCAAAGTCATCTCCCGGAAATAAACTTCATTAGCGTCTTGCACCCGTTTTACAGCACAGCACTGCAGCCGGCTTCACCCCAACTACAGTGCCGGTACGTATGAACGAGGCGGAGCTCGTGCTCCGGTTGAGCAAAGAACCATCTCTGGAGCTGGGCCTCCAAGGGTGCATGTGGGCATCTGCTGGTGGTACCTGCTGCTGCAAGGGCCGTTCTTTCTGGCCATAGGTGGACTTATCTCTCTACAGGCCCAATATGAATAATACCTGCATTTATAAAGTGCCTTGTCACATTGAATTGTCTCAAAGCACTTCACACAACTATTTCCTTTTTTTGTTAAGCGCACTGACTGTTAAGTCGTGTGGTTTTTCTGTGCACAGAGTTCGTGTCCAGAAATTTCACACCACAATTGCCAGGCAGTCAAGTCCATGCAGATAGTCTGACCGCGGTATATTAGAGGCAGCACAGAAACAGAGGGTGACGTGACCCGTGGTCCAGGCACTTCACTGGCGGAGATTCAGCGCACTAGTGCATCACAGTCAACATGTTGCAAGATACAAACCTTTCTGGGGGAAAGGGAGTCGCTGACAGCAATTCTGGGGGGAACCCCACATGCTGACAGTTATGGAGTTCAACCTGAGTTATTTATAATTAAAGGCACTCCTGCTCCTCCTTTCTCCGACCGCACAACAAACCCCATCTTGATAGTGGCCGCTTGTTAGGCCGCATCCAGGCCTGGCGACCCCGAACAGGCCCGATTTCCCCCGGGGGTGTTAGGCCCCTCATTAGCAGATATAAGGGTTATAGGCGGCTGCCCCGGATGCCTGAAAATCACCGGGGGGCCAATACGACTTTGGGATGTTTTTCATCCTCGGGGGAGGGGGCCACAGGGTATAGCCCCGTGAAATTGGCCATTTTCGCCCCCATCTGGAAAAAGGGCACAACGATGACCAACTTCTACCCCAGTGTGTCAAGCATGTTCAGTCTCTGCTGCGTCTTGCTTCCGTCTCACTTCCTGAGGCATGGTTACTCATTTTATCCACTACGGAAGGATCAAAGGCTGAGTGAACCTGCCAGGATTGGAATCCAAGATCTTATGGCCCTGATTCCAGCACTCAACCACCTGGGCTACCCAACCTATCCTGAAGTATCCAGAAACTGCTTTGAAAACTTTAGCGCAGAGCTGCCATGTTGGATTCTGCCGCTAGTTCATTCGACTCAGTACTTCGCAACACTGTGACCCCTTTCCATTGTCAATATTTCTACAGGACGACTTAGTGATAATAAAGAGCTTCTATTCCTGTATCAGGTCTAAATGTATGATCATTTATACAGATCTCCCTTCTCAATCTCTAGGATTTCGCTCCTATAAGTTAACTTATTGAAATTTATAAAATTCTGACAGGACTGGACAGACTAGATGCAGGAAGGATGTTCCCGATGGTCGGAAAGCCCAGAACCAGGGGTCACAGTCTAAGGATAAGGGGTAGGCCATTTAGGACAGAAATGAGGAGGAATTTCTTCACCCAGAGAGTGGTGAACCTGTGGAATTCTCTACCACAGAAGGCAGTAGAGGCCAATTCATTAAATATATTCAAGAAGGAGTTGGATATATTTCTTAAGGCTAAAGGGATCAAGGGATATGGGAAGAAGGTAGGGACAGGGTACTGAATTTTTGATCAGCCATGATCGCATTGAATGTCGGAGCAGGCTCGAGGGGCCGAATGGCCTTCTCCTGCTCCTATCTTCTATGTTTCTATGTAACCTTCTCTGTACTGTTCTTGTTCCCTCTCGGATACTCATCAATACAGATGAGAGGGACTGAGCTCCCCCAATCACTCAGAACGCACTCCACAATAAACAAACAACACAAGAGATTCAGAAGCAAGATTTCACATGTCACTTAAGCTGATGAACTCATCCCATCGAATTATGTGACTGAGAGAGCCTGGGCTAGTCACGTGATTGGTTGGAAGAATTGTCACAATGGATGCATTTTATTTTTCCTTTGAGAAAACAGACTTTGAATCAAAATGAAAAAAAAAAGCATTGCTTGATTTGGAGAATAATGGGCCATTGTAGGCAGGAGCTCGGCACAAATAATGATTCCATGGATTGTGGGATGGTGCAGACCAAACTGTCTACTGTGGAATTCTTTGTGGGTGGAAGGTTTATACACTTACACACGCTGCACATGTAAGGAATAGTCAACAGTACTGTTCCCATCTTGTAGCTGACAGGACATAAACTTCAGTACGATAAAACTGACAGAAACTGGACAAGTTTTAATTTCGGAATCGCTCGGCATAACTAATGAGATTCAGAATGACAGAATGTTTCAATAAATTATCATGCCTGACAGTTTCTAATTAGAATGAAGTAACGCAAATCATCACAAGGAACTGCACAAGCAAAGGGTCACTGAGTACAGAATGAAACACAGCTGAACCCAGCATATGCTGGGGTCGAGCTACTGATCTGATAAAGTCCCCGCAGAATTACCTGCTAATTGGAACTTAATGAAATGTTCTTGTTTTATGATATATTAATTAAAGAGACAGTGTTTCTGGATCTGAAATCAGAGGTACATGACTTTGTCTGGCGTGTTGGTACATTAGGTGCGGTTTTATCATGCATCACCTCACCCTGTGCTTATGGAGCACGTCTAGTTAATGGTAGGGAGTGCACTTACTGCAAGATTGCAGCACTGATGTTAAAGCCCATTGCATTGCATGACTGCATCCTTCACTGCACCTTTATTGCTATTCTTCCACACACGGTCTCAGCACCAGGACTCACAGAACTATTTACAATCCTTTGTTTAGTTCTCGGAACATGGGAACAGGAGGAGGCCATTTAGCCCCTCGAGCCTGTTCAACCATTCAATGAGATCATGGCTGATCTGTGACTCCATATATTCTCTAGAATAAAAAGATTTTCTGTTTCAAATGATTATAGACGACACAATGAGGGGTCGGGGCTCAGAGCGGTCCTGATTTAATGCCAACTGTTAAAGCTGTGATATTAACTTGGGGTGGGCGGGGGTGTGGGATGGGGGGGAACTCCCCCAGCGAGTTCGGCATTAAGCCCGGGCTATTATAACTCCCAGGGCCTCATTAAAGAGTGCTGAACTGTCTCCCACCCAAAGCCTGTAGGTGGGAGTGGGAATTGGGGTTGGTGCCAGACTCCACCAGGGTCTCAAGGGAAGGCTACCCGGCATAAGGTTAGTGCTGGGGGGGGGGGCGGGGGCGGTGGTTAACCGCAGATAACGGTCCTGGGATGAAGTGGAGAAGTCAGAGGTCGAGGCCGGGGAGGCTGAAGCATTCCTTTCCGAGGTCCACAAGGAATCCTCACAAGAATACTTACCATGGCTTCTTCTGTCCACTCTGTTGCCTCTCGCCAGCTTTGGCCTCCTGATTTCCAGTTAAAGTCACGGTGCGGAGCCAGTGACATCTACTTCAGGTGTAGTAGGCCCCTGCCTGTATGGGACAGCCAGTCCGCCCACGCTTCGATTTGTTCCTGGTTAAAATGGCGGGCGGGTGAGACCGCGTCAAGACTGCAGAATGACCCCCTCCACCATAATGACCCACCCATCCAGTGGGCAGGTGAGGCGGGGGGTGGGGTAACAAGATCAGCCGGCTGGAATGTTGGCCGAGGGCCTAAGGACAGACCGGGGGGATGGGGGGAAGCAATTGGGAGGGAACCCCCGAGCAGTGACCGGCAGCGGCTCCACATTAAGCTCTTTTACAAAACTTACCTTTTTGGTGGTGGTCACCAGCTCTCCCTTTAAAGACCACTGGTTAGGCTGCATGTAGTCCTGGTCATCCTGAACACAGCAGCCCGACGAGATCCCATTTCACCCCCAATCCATGGAGGAGGGGAACCAGTGGAGATTGTTGAGAGTGGGGTTGATAGAAGGTACTTGTTGTGTATGTAATATGTGTGCTACTTTGAACCTATGGACAGGACTGCACTACTTGTTGGGCGTAGTGATACGCAGTACCACTCCTGGCCATAGGGGTATAAATAGTACTGTGGGTACTGATCCCCCTCAGTTCCCGCCTGTGGGCATGAAGTAAAGAGCTACGTGTAGTCCCTACCTCCAACCAGTAAAGACCTGTTTTATTGTTACTGATTAAGTCTGAGTATTAATTACTTGAACAACTCACAGACTTAACACTGGCGACGAGTCAGGTTCTTACCCTGCGGCAGTTGAAGAGAGGTTTCAAACATCACCACCCCACTAGAAGCGACAGGCTTTAGGACTCTGAAGCCTCCATCAGCGACTGACAGCTTCCAGCGACTGACAGAAGTCTTTCTGCAGTTTCCTTGTTCAACCTAGGTGGTGGGGTAAGCCGTGCAGTGTTGGCTGCAAAGACAGGGCTGGGGAAGTTGGAGAAGATAAGGGCGATCGCAATCCCTGATAAGAGCCGCGGTGAAACGCGCGAGCGGGTAAGCCAGAGCCCGGGAGGGAGCGAGCAAGAGCCGCTTCGGTCGGGAGCCACTTCGCGATCCAGCGATCGCATCCGCTGATAAGGGCAGCACTCGGGCGATCGCGGCGAAGATAAGGGCCGCACTCGAGGGCTGAAGGGAGACGGCGTCGGGGGACGGGTGAAGACCGCCAAGCGCGGGAAAACCGCCATTTTGTGGGCGGAGGACGACGGCAAGAGCGGGAAGCCGCCATCTTTGATAACAAGTAAAGAAAATAAAATCTGAGAAATTGCAAATCTACAATGCCTAAACACGGGAATATTAGCACCTTTGATAGTGACCTCGAAGATTGGGCCATATATGTTGAAAGAGTAAAAAATTATTGTAAGGCCAATAAAATTCGTGACCAAGATAAAGCTCTAACATTATTAAATTTAATGGGTGCGAAGACATACGGGCAATTGAAACACCTGTTATCACCAGATGAACCGGCGGATAAGACGTTCGATGAGATTGTTACTGTCCTGAAAGATCATCTAAACCCCACGCCGCTGATGCTAGCGGAACGATTTAAATTTTACGACAGAAGGCAGCTACAGCATGAAAGCAATGCTGATTATTTGCTGGAATTGCGTAAATTAGCGAAATATTGCCAGTTTGGAACGGGACTGACAGAGGCACTTCGAGACAAATTTGTGTGTGGGTTATTTAAACAGGATACACAAAAGCGACTGCTCGAGGAGAATGAGCTGACGCTTGAGAAGGCGGTCACTATGGCAGCAGCACACGAAGCCGCAGCGAGAGGCACGGCAGTAATGCAGCTACGGTCACCGGAGCTCAGTGCACACAAATTGGGTGTGAGTTCTGGCAAATGTTATCGTTGTGGAAAGACAACGCATGATCAGAACCAGTGTTGGTTTAAAAACCAAGAATGTAGAACTTGTGGTAGGCTTGGACATATAGCTAGAGTATGCAAGTCAGGGAAGAAGACCAGCAACAAGAAGTCACCGCAAGGAAAATACGCAAAGGTACACAAGGTGACCGAACAGGAGTCCGATTCAGACGCTAGCAGTAATGAACTGGCTAGCTTAAGCTGTAATGAACTGGCTAGCTTAAGAGTACTCAACGCTGGTAAGGGTGCAGACCTCCAGACAATTTGGGTCACTCTTCAGATAGAAGGAGTCCAAGTAAAACTGGAATTGGACACTGGATCGGCATTGACGGTCATAAATAAGAAAGATTACGGAAAGTTATTCCAACATATTCCCCTACAGGATACGGGGATTATATTGAAAACATACACGGGGCAAAGAGTGTACCCCATCGGGAAAATAGAGGTTGCAGTGGTCCACAAGGGCGAAGACAGTCAAATAATGGACTTATATGTGATATCTGAAGGAGGTCCTCCACTACTAGGACGGGAGTGGATTAGGAAAATGAATATGGACTGGCATTTCCTACAAACAATAACGAGTGAGAACTCGGTGAAGATAGCCGGCCCAGACTCTGGAACGGATGATGGTAAGCCCAACTCAGGTGCAAAAGACAAAGTTTCAGCACAGAATTCCACTGAGCAACAACAACATAGTTTAACTGTGGATTCTGAGTCTGGCAAGTCTACTGATGTGCCCATTTCTGAGGGACACCGGGCTCGAACTCAACTCCATTTCAAACTACAACAGCAATTAGAACAAATGCTTCGCCGTTTTGAGCAAGAGTTGAATGCAACGAAAGAGTTCTTTGATATAGAGTTGGAGAATCTGGAAAGACAACAGAAGCAGCTGATGGAGAAAATGGAGCAGGAGCACACAAAACGTCTGATGTCAGAGGAGTTAACGATCAGCCAACTCCTGCATATGCTGAAGGACAGGACTCTGAAATGGGAAAAACTTGAACACGAACTTCAATATTCAAACGAAAGGGGTTCGGAGCTCTCAAAGGTTATTGGAAGAGCTGAGGTGGCAACACAGACTGAGATGACTGCAACAGAGCAGCCCTTGGATGCCAAAAGTACGCTGACTCCCGTCAACGTAGAACAACAGACCACTGAAACAGCTGCTCCGGTAGAGGGATTGAATAGTCCGATCAATCAATCTCCAAAAGAAGTTGAAGTAGTAAAATCTCAAATGAGGTCATTAGTAAACGACTTGCTGAAAGCCCAGAAAAAGCTGGATGAAGAGGTACGCATGAAGAAGTCTCTTCAGGAAAGATGTCTGGACTTGGAACAAAAGCTGGCTAACGCCCAGCTGGGTATGGAGGAAATAGAAGACCCTCTCGCTGGCCTAGATCAGGACGACACCGAATATTACTATGTCCTGTCCTGCCCAACTTGTAACTTCGACTCCCACCATACAGAAATCATGGAGGAGCACCGAAAGTCTACGGAACATCGGGAGAAGGTGGCTCTACTACGGAAAAAGGAGGAAGAGAAGGAGGAACTGCGCATGCAGCTGGCAGCTGACAGTGGAGCCCAGAGAGTCTCCAAGAAGCAGAAAAGGAAAAGTCGAAACAGAAGATGACCCATCTGAACCATTATTACCTCTACCAGATCACACACGTGGTCCCTCCGAACGGAGCCAATTCAGTTCGGAAGTCCAAACTGTTAAATCCATGGAAGGACTATTGAATGAGTCACTCCAGCAACGTGAACCGACTACACCACAGAGATTGAATCTGTGAACTGTTTTCCGCAGAGACTGAATCTGTGATCTGTTTTGACATGAAGTTATCTATGTATCTATGTTATTCTGTTATGTAAACCTGAAGTTATATATGTATATATGTTATTACGTTATGTTAAATGGGGAGATGACTGTAAAGCTAGGAAGGGAGGAATGTTGTGTA